>NW_017732427.1:20050-25850 GCF_001890085.2 Hipposideros armiger | reverse complement strand
AGAGCCACTTTACTTAATTTCATCTCTTTTCTATCCTTCTTATATTTGCTAATAATATCGTTTTAAAAGTTTTAAGTCTTTATTCATCACTTCTACATAGAACAGAGTGTTTTCTTTGAAGACTTAAGTCATTCCCCCACTCACTAACCATTCCTTTTATTGTTAGTTTATTTCTAGCCTTTCTGCCTTTTATCTTTATCTGAAACTTTTATTATATGCTTTTTAGATACCCTGGGTTGAGTTTATTAGCATTTTTCTTTATATTTTGAGATATTTCTTCCTTTTGATTTTTTTGGTCAAATAATTTAGATCCCAGCAATGACATATGATATGATATACTTTGTTCTTTAAAAATATTGGGTTGTGGTCTAGAAAAAATCTTTATTGTGGTAACTTAATTATTCTTAGAGTTATAATTATTTTGTTGATGTTATAACTATATTTTATTATAATTATAAACCTTATTGAATCATAATTATTCAATTTATAAAATGGATATTTGTCATAATTCTAATTATTCAGTGTGATTTGGGTCATCTATCTCAATTGTTATGTTCATGTTTTTTCCTGCTATTTTTGAATATTTATTTTCTTATATGAAATTTGAATCAAATTTTTTAACTCCAGGTTTTAAAATGATATTTTACAGGGATGGCATGGAATTAACAAGCAAAATTAATGTCTTTTTGACAGTGATAATTCCTATCCAACTACAAAGGATGTTTTAATCTCCTTTGTATCTGTAAAGATTGGTTCTAAGTTTGCCCCAATAGGTTTTTTCACATTGCTTGTTAGATTTAAATTCTTAGCAATGCATCTGCTGTTACTATCACAAATAGAAATGTATCATTAATATTCTGATTCTGGTTTGTGTTATTGTTAGTAATTAGTTTTTAAAACATACTTTATAGTCTGCTACAGTATTCGCTAAATTCAGAATTTAGTATTGATTCTCTTGAATTTTCTAGACAACTATCATGATATACAAATATAAATAAGTTTACTTCTACTTTTCAAGTTATTGTGTCTATAATGATTTTTTTCATATAAGTTTGCCTCTTTGGAGGTTCCCAGTCCTCACTCTATCAGGCTATTAAGAGTTTTGTCATGTAAGGCTTTTTAGTTGCTCTAAGTTTCCATTTGCCTAATGATAAGGATTTGAGTTAATGCCATGAAAATTTCTCTTTTAATTCCAGAAAGATTTTTAGTGTTACAGAGTGTTACAGAGAGTTTAGTGTTACAGAATTTTTGAGTTTGACATGGGGCTTTAAAAATCACCTGTTATCTCATTCTTTTTTAATGCATTCTTCTGGAAATAATTGCAGGATTACTATCACCAGTAAACTCGACTTGGCTCAAGTTACGATGGGTGGTGCAGTTGGCTGCACAAATATGCATACCATCTAGATTCTAAAGTATCTCAGGTACTTTTCTTACATATAATACTATGAACGGATTTTAGTCTACAGCCATGAATGTTTAAAAAAATACTGTTTATTTTATACATTCTAAAGTTAATATAATGGAATGTTTAACCTGAGGCTTTTCTAATCGTTCACCCTTTTAATTCTACTCCGGGGTTCTCTCCTATTTCCAGAATTTTTCATAGAAAATATAAAGAGTGAGAGAAAAAAGATTAATATTTACATAGTATCTATAGNCACTGCCACAGGGGCTGCAGCCTACGCCATTGCCGGCGACTCACGGCAGCCCAGCTCCAGGTTGAGCTGTTGTTCAGCATCTTAGTTGTAGAGGGCAGTGTCACTGGCCCTCATATGTGGGATCCGAACCGGGGCCCTCTGGCATCCCAAGCCATCTCTTAACCACCATGCCACTCAGCCAGCCCGAGACTGATCTGTTTTGTAGGCACTAAGACTTCCTGGAATTTTCAGGGAGTGTTGTCTAAAAGAGATAAATGTGAGATGAACTGCTACTGAAAGGCAACTGGGATAAAAATAAATTTGAAAAAGAAAATACATTGAGGTCTGTATGCAGAGTTAGTTATCCAAGTTTTTATAGAAAAATCCAGTACAACATACAAAATAGCAATAGTCCAAATAACTCTTATTTTACCATGGTAGTTAATATGTTTCTGGATCTAATATGTCAATATTTTATAAATTAACAATTTAAGAAATTATGCGTCTGATCAGCTGTGGTTTTCTTTATTGTTTGTGATATTCTAGAAGGCTTCCAATCATTTTCCAGACTTCGCTGATATCAAAGATTTCTCTAGAGATTTTCTGTAGTTCCAGTATAATATTCCTACCACTGTTTGGCTTAGAACCCAGTATCCTGGGCTGCCTCTAAACTGATAACACTCTTAGGCCCATTCCTCACTCACCCTCATTCCTATTTTTTTGTTATTTAATTCATCATATTTGCTTTCTCCTTTCCTCAAGCTATCACCCCACTTGCTGAAAAGGCACGGTCATGTTCTAGTAGCTTCTACCATCACCACAGCCTTCCAATCACTAAAACATAAAAAAAAGTAAAGGTTCATTATCTCCATTATCTCACATAAGAGTACTTTATTCCAGATCACACATTGTATCTTCAAGATTTCAAGTGCCCACAATCCTCCTCGTGATGATTGGAGTAAAGTCACCTTGCCTGTCATCCTTTTTTTTTTTTTCTCATTGTTTTCTTCAAAATTTAGATGCCTCTGATCATGTGTTCTTTCTAAAACTGTTATTCCATACAATTTCTCATGCTTCCTCTGTCATAATGTTCTTCCACATACCCTTATCTTTCAAACTATGTTATTATGTGATTTATTTCATGAATGTATTGTTCACTTTCCAGCTTTAAATAAAACTCATCTTTCCTAAAGGATATCTCTTCCCATCCATTTGAAATTTAGAGCTCATTCGTCACAAACCGTATTAAAAGATAGGCTTAATAATTTCCTTGATTGCCAAAGACATTTCCAAAACATACATTTTCTCCCTGTGTAATAAGCAATCCCTACTTACAGTCCTCCTCAGCACTCATTATATCATTTGCCACCGTTCTTCACACTGCCTCATTCACTTGCTTTATGTTAATACTGAGTTTAAGACAATGGTGGTTACCAGAGAGAAAGGAAGTGAGGGGGAGATAGAAGGGGGCAAAGGAATTCAAATATATGGTGACAGAAGGAGACTTGACTTTGGATGGTAAACAAACAATGCAATATTCAGATGTATTATAGAATTGTACACTTGAAACCTATATAATTTAATAACCAATGTCACCCCAATAAATTTAATAAAATAAAATAAAAAACACATTAAATATATCAAGAAAGGAGAGCTAAATATGCTAATGAAAATAAGTATACCAGGTTTTTAAGTTTATTTACTAACAGATAAACAAAATGTAATTAAAACCCTGTTGTGCCAATAAAAACATATTGAGTTTAGCTACGTGTTTTATATTTGTTGGTATGTTGATAATCCAATCCTGATACTCATATTATGTAGGGTTTTTTTTTTCCTTTTTCTTTTATTGTTGTTCATTTTTATAGACATTCAGGGAAGTGGTGGTGGTAGGCAGGGAGAAAATGAGAATGGCGGAAAGAGGCCGGTTGTATCTCCACATGGAGCGTTCCACATAGTTCTAAACTATGGCTGCAATTTGCACAGCTTTGCTCCATTTCTGATACTAACACTGTCCTTTCAGGCTACTCAATGCGTTTGCCTGAAAACAGTCACAGCTGATGACTGGGCATTAAGCTGTTCTGTGCTGCTTTGACTGCACCGCAACTCTCTTTATCCAGCTATTTCTCATTGTTGAAAATTGTCCTTCTTTGTGATTTTTTTTTAAGAGCATCTTTTCCCAAACCTCTTTGAAGTTTACTGACATTTATATAGATGAGATAAGACTCCTGAAAGAACCTAATTTACAAAATTGAACCTTACACTTGCCTGTGTAAGGACAATTTTAACAGCATTTCTACAATGAATTCCTAAAAAAATGGATGGTTGAATTGTGTTTGTTCAAATAAACAGGAAAACAAATCACATTATGATTGTGTTTATAACTCTATAGGTACAATAATGTGTTGTAAATATTTATAGAGCTAGGAACTGGGTTATAACTTTACAAAGTAAAATGCAAATAGGAAGTAGACAGTACAAATATTTCGATTATTTCTTTTAAATAGGGAGAACTAATGAATTCAGATAAACATAAAATTACTGTTAAATACATTTGAATTACACAAACTAAACACTAATTTACACATCATTTCTAAATATTTCTTCTATATCCAACATCCAACATTTTTCCATTTTGAATACAAGGCCTTACTATTTAAACAAATTGAAACAGAAGGCTTGCTCCAAATTGCTGAATATGGCATGTCCTTAAAATGGTTGTTTGATGTGTTAGAGTGTTTTCCACCTAGTAAGCAGTGACCCACTAATGAATTTAGAACTCAGTTTACTGCATCATAATTATAAGTTTAAAATGAAACAGAAGAGAAGGAAATAAAATAAAAAGTAAAATAAAATATACCCAAGTGGTAAGTGATTAGTATAACTTTTGCACTTATGTACTATATTAATATGTAAAAGACATCTCTTAAGTGTTGCTCCTTTTGTGTCAATATATAAGTATTATTTAAAAGATATATTTAAATTAATTTCCCCCACTATGAGTCTAGATAAATGTAAGTAGAAATTAACTACCGCTTTAGATCTTGGGTAAGGTATTTACAAGGTCACTGGCAGTGTAAAAGTCGCCCTCTGTTATTAAGGAATACTATAAATAAATGCTCCTACTCTAGTAACTACATTTATTCATTTCTTAATTCATTCTTATACTAACTCATCACCTATAACCTATTGATACTTATTGTGGAACCTTCTCTACATATGAAGTCTTTCATTGTCTACATATGAAGTACTGTATATTCATAGACAAAAGTAAACCCTATTGGTACTTTATTGTGTACACCTATGCTAAAATATCCCCTTGATTTTAATAATGTACACATAGCATACTAAGCAGAATACTTGTATAATATTTATGTGTATGAAATAATTGAACTTAAAGTTATTCTTCATCCACTATGGGGATACAATGATGAACAAGCTGTAGTCTTTGTGCCCTACGGGCTTACCAAAGACTAAATCATTTGTGTTCTCAAGTCCCTAAAATACAAAGCATGATGAAATAAATTTTCTAATGAAAGCTCAATAAGAATACCTTGCAAATATAGCAGAGGAATCAATTAATACTAAGTATCAGAGACCCATGATCATTGTGTCATTAACTTGGTTCACTAGCAAACTGAATTAAACCATTTACAGCAACCTAGTAAACCTAAATACATCAAGAACATTTCCTTGATTAAGGAGTATTTAATAACTGTGATGCTATTTGGAGACCTCCATTAGGTAATACTAATAAGGGCATCATTTTAATTATGATAATGAAAATTATCATACTATTATAATAACACTAGCATGTAGTAAATAAATTCAAACAATGGATTAGGATCCAAGCTATGCTAATACTTTTATCTCTATGTCCTCTTTACCCTAATTTCATCACGTGTAAATAGGACTATCACTAGTAATTTTTGTTTTGTTTTGCATTTATTCCTTCTAAGGAAAGCCATTCACACTTTAAAATTTTTACATTTGAATTCTATATTAACTTTTATGATAACTTTGATTATTTGCAATATCTTTTGTTTTAAGATGTAAGTTGGAATTGCAGATTTGCAGTTTTCCAATGGCTGCTTTGTATTCCAAACACCTAAAGAAAATCCAATAAATTTCAGGCAATTCTTTGATGATGCACTGAATTA
>NW_017732427.1:9022-10885 GCF_001890085.2 Hipposideros armiger | reverse complement strand
AGGATTATTCTAGTAAATTTGTGTATATTTATATGTTAGATTGGATCAACCACCATTTTTTATTTCATACCCTTGATAAAACCAGTGTGGAACTATAGTGACATAATAACAGCATTCTAGTTTCCTTGGTGTGCCCCAGATTGAATATGTAGGTAAATACTATATTGCTGAGTATGAAGAAAGGAAAGAAATATTACAGAACCATTTTTGGATGCTAATTTTTTATAAAACTTAAAACAATAAATTTTACTAATCTTAAGTGCACAGTTGGAAAAAGTTTACATATGTATATATACAGGTGCAGTTACCCCCCATATAAAGATATAGACAGTTTCCAGCATCAGAAGACTCCTAAATGGTGAACCTCACACTGGTAATCTTTCTTCTGACTTCCATAACAGGTTACTTTAGTCTGTTTTGGAGCTTAATATGATTGAAATTACAAATTACAAATTGTTTTATGAATAATTTCCCTAAAAGTTACATCAATGAGGTTTACTAAGGTACATGTCAGGAGTTCATTTTTTCCTTTGTTTTTCTCTAATATCCCAGTGTTACAATATATCACTATATATTAACCTATCCTATTATTGATGGGCAGTTGTTTTCAAATTATGACTATTGCAAATAAAGTCATTATTAATATACTTGAATGCTTTTTTTGGTGGACATAAGTACTTATTTCTGATTCAAATAGGGAAATGCTGAGTCACTGCATATACACATACTTAGCTTTAAGAAGATCAATCAATACTTCAAAGCAATTCTATCATTTTAGACTTTCATCAGTAACATAAGAGAATCCCAGTTGCTGCAAATCCTTACCAGTACTTGGCTTTGAATATTTTAATATTAGCCATTCTGGTGGGTGTTTGTTGCTCATTGGATTTTAATTTGTTTTTCTCTGAGGTTTGTTTGTTTGTTTTTCTGTTTGTAGTATATGTAATATACAATTGAATTTTGCATATTGACTTTAGTTCTAACAACCTTGATAAATTCACT
This sequence comes from Hipposideros armiger, assembly GCF_001890085.2. NCBI lineage: Eukaryota > Metazoa > Chordata > Mammalia > Chiroptera > Hipposideridae > Hipposideros > Hipposideros armiger. The sequence goes on along the minus strand of NW_017732427.1, from coordinate 9,883 downwards.
TACTAGTTCTAATAATTTGTAAAGCTTTGCTATTTTCTAGCTACACAGTCATTACCTCCAAATACTGAATATTTTATTAGTTCTCCAATATTATTCCACCTATTCCTCTTTCTTATGCTATTCTTTCTTGAATCCGCCAAGATGTTACATAAGTACATATTAAATATAAAGATAGTGGATCTGATTTTTGTTTCTAACTCAGCGTTTTTAGGGTTTCTTGTCGTCTCACCAAGTGTATTATACAGTTTAGGAAATAGCCAGTGACTACAGAAGAATTTGAAGGCAGTTATGGAACTTAGCTCACTGTGATTTCTTCCTGTCTAGGAGTTTACTTTTCAAGTTAAAATCACTTTGTGGGTATTAAACTTCAACTTCTGTTTCCATTACATAACCTTTTGGACCTCAATTTTTTAAATCTGAGAAATGAGATCAACAACAGTACCTACTTCACAGGTCTGTTGTTTGGACTAAATGTGCAAATATATATGAAGTAGTTAGAAAAGTGCCAAGACATATCAAATTTCATGCTATTAATTATAAATAAAACACTAAAAAAAATGGAGAGGATTATGACAATGATTGGAAAGGTTAAAAAAAATGTATTCCCCTCACTCTGTATAGAATAATGGATAGGACTGCTTTTTAAAAATTTTACATTAGAATTCAGAGAGAGTATGAGCATAAAAGAACTTTTGTCTATTTGCACATATGTATCTTTTCAGCATAGATCTGACTGTCTTCATTAGAGCCACAGATAACTCTCTGGTAAGGCATTAATTAGTATTAATAATTGAAGATGCCACATCTTAAGGAATATTTGCAGTTCTTTGAGGAACACTTGAACAGAGAAGAATATATACC
>NW_017732427.1:6386-7073 GCF_001890085.2 Hipposideros armiger | reverse complement strand
CATATGCAAGGAACAGTAAGTTATATCAGTATAGCTATTTCAGGAACACAGGGAGAGAGGGACAGGGAGAGGGGAGATGGAGAGAGATGGTGTTGGCGGGGGAAGAGAGAGAGAGAGGAGAGAGGGAGAGAGAGAGAAGGGAGAATGAATTATACTACATGAGATGGGAAGTATTGGGAGTGTTAGCATTTTGAGTAAGGGAGTTACATATCTATCAGTTTTGATAGGCTCACTCTTGCTGGTGTTTGAAAAAAGAGTGAAAAACAATAAAGACAGACTATGGGAAATTACAATGGAGATGGTGAGTAATGACCAGATTCTGGACTTATTTTCAAGTTAGAGAAAGCAAAGGAGCAAAGAAGACAACATAATTTGGCCTATTGTAGTACAAGCTGAAATATACATACATGATAAGAAGTACATATTTGGCATGGTGTCAAGAATTTCATGCACTTTCTCATTTTTACCTTTTCAGTTTATTCAAGAAGTATTTAATGAGTTGGTTAAGGGAAAAAATAACACATAGAAGTATAAATCAATGAGCATATTAAAGAAAATGGAAGTAGTTTAATATGATTATTATAACTACAGTGTTTAAGATTGGAGTTGTGAGATAGTCACTAGAGTGTGACAGTATTTGCATCTTACAAAAAGGAGTATGGATTTTAATTAAGGGAAATATAGAAA
>NW_017732427.1:2885-3986 GCF_001890085.2 Hipposideros armiger | reverse complement strand
CACTTTTCCCCAGAAGAAGGCAAAGTGGTTGAGAAACTAGACAAAACTTTTGACAGCCTAATTGGATGAAAAGGACACAATTAGAATCAATGGTCTACCATTTTTGTAAAGACTACCTCCTAACACAACTTTACTCAGGCTCCTCTGAATGCTCTTCTTGCACAGTAAATAATCTTCTGTTATTTACTGCAACCTCCATAAATAACAGAGGATAATAGAAAATTAATCAAAAGTTATGAACAGGTGATTCAGGGAAGATAAACATCAATTGATTTGAAATGTATTTTATAAAATGCTCAAAATCATGAGAAAAAAGAATTATAAATTCAAAGACATGTAGCAAAAATTCATATCTATATGATTGTCAACCATTTTAAAGTCTGACAATCTGAACTATTAGTGAATATGTAGAGCAAGAAAGCTATTTGTGGATTGATAGGAAAAGTTGGTGCAAGAATTTCAGAGATGTATCCATCAATATCTAGTAAATATGAATGTATGCAAAATACACTTCCCAACAATTTCACTGAAAAGTGTAAACACTTGCTAATCTTTAGTACACATGTATCAGGAGACATGGATACTATTACTTGTCATAGGAAATAGTTAAAATCTACCTTAATGTGTATCAATAGGATTACAGATAAGTAAAATGTAATACTGTCATAAATTAAAGCTAATCATTCATGATATAATAGTTATCTTGAAGTAAAACAAAGTAAATCAAAACATAAACACTTAAAACAGCAATTGTTTATTGTATGTGGTAGTAATTATGGCATAAAAATATTCCAAAACTTAGTGACTGATAACCATAAGTTATGAATATGTGGGTCAGTGATTTAGGCTGTTCTCAGTGGGTGGTTCTGGTCTCATCTGGGCTTCCCCATGAATCTGAAGTTGAATGAATACCAGATAGATGGAATTGATGATCTTGGTTGGGTTTTCTCACATCTCTAGGGCCTTAGCTGGAAAGAGTACACTAACTATTTTCAGAGCCACATACTGCCCTTTGTGACAACATGGATGGATCTTGAGATTATCATGATAACCAAAATAAATCAGACAGAAAAAGTCAAGAACCATGTGACTATACTCATA
>NW_017732427.1:0-1060 GCF_001890085.2 Hipposideros armiger | reverse complement strand
TGTAATGGAGGAGCATAACTTTTAGAAAAAATTGCAAGATTTAATTTTTATTCCATTCCTAAGTTTAGATATATAAAAATGTTTTGTTTGTTTATGTGGAACTCTATGTGGTCAATTGGGCTGCAGAAAAAGCAAAACTTTATTTTATCCTCTGTGATTAACTCAGTCTTATTTCCAAACAATAGAATTAATCCAACACAGTTTTGTTACAATTTCTTAAGACAGAGAATTATTTTTGAGTCCCTGATCTCCTCTTTTAGACTCTTTACTCCCAAGAAAGTGATTATACTGAATAAGACAATAACTAAGGTAATATTTTCTTATCATGTTTTCATTCATTTATTCTATCTGTTGTGTGTTTTTAAGATAAATGGGATAAAAGATGAATATTAGATTCAGCAATAGAAGATGTTGGGGGAAGTAGCCACAGGCCTAAATGAGGTTGAGGCCAAGTAATTATAAGGTATTTTATTCTGTTTTGAGTTACTCTGTTCTCAAAGTTGTGAAAATGATACAGCAGATAGTATAGTAGCCAAGAAGGCAAGAACCTTAATTCTTCTAAGAACATAGCCATTGGCATGATGTGTCAACTTACACAAACAAATTACCCTTTATCTAGCCAAGTTTCTCCAGCTGTGAAATGAAGACTAAAACATTTGTCACTAAGGTCACCAAAAAGTTTCACAGATTAATGAGATAATGTTCTCAGGATCTTTTGAGACCTGAAATTCTTAGGAAGGAAAAAAAAACACCTGAAACAGCAGAAAAAGTTTAAGAACATACTTTTTCAGCAAATTAAAACTATATATATAAAATTATATATATATATATATATATATATATATATCAAGAGATGTTTTACAAATCCTAAATATTATAAATTATTATATATATGCATATATATGTGTATATATGCATATGTATATAGCACGTGTTTATTGCAAGTGTTTATTGCAAACTAAGAAATATAAATATGAAAAAAATAAAAACATTATTTACCAAGTTATACCCAACAAAATTTTTTAAAAGTTTTGACAATTCATGACTAATTTTAAGCATA
>NW_017732426.1:445861-488018 GCF_001890085.2 Hipposideros armiger | reverse complement strand
AAAAATCTCAAGACATTGAGGAAAAGTACATTCAAAAGGATTTTCTCAGAAATTAAAGTATAATATGTTTTTAACCAGATAAAAAGAGTGTTTAGGGTTAAGTCCTATAAGAAAAGGCAAGTTTAGAACAAGACAAATTATCATTAGTTAAATGGGATAAACAAATAACGGTTTATAGACATTTTTCCAAAGAAGACATATGAATGCCCAACAGGTACATGAAAATATTCTCAACATTACTAATCATCAGGGAAATGCAAATCAAAACCACAGTGAGATACCACCTCACACCTGTTAAAATGGTTATCATCAAAGCGACAAGAGATAACCAGTGTTGGCAAGGATGTGGAGAAAAGGGAACCCTTGTGCACTCTTGGTGGGAATGTAAATTGGTGCAGCCTAATTTGGAAAACAGTACAGGGGTTCCTTAAAAAAATTAAAAATAGATCTACTATACAATCCAGCAATCAGACTACCAGGTATATATCCAAAGGAAATGAAAATAGGATCTTTAAGAGATACCTGCACACCCATGTACATTGCGTTAGTATTCACAATAGCCAAGATATGTAAACAGCCTGAGTGTCAGTCAGTGAATGAATAAAGTGTCAGTCAATTCATACATGTATATGAATATTATTCAGTCATGAGAAAGAAGGAAATCCTACCATTTGCAAAAACATGGATGGACTTTAAGGACATTACGCTAAGTCAAATAAATCAGGGTGAGAAAACACCAATACCGTATAATATCACTTATGATGGAATGAAAAGAGCCAAATTCACAGAAACAGATACAAGCCTGGTGGTGTGGGGGAAATGGGGAGATATTGATCAAAGGGTACACACTTCCAGTTATAAGACAAGTCAGTTCAGGGGATATAAGGGTATAATGTACAGAGGCAGTGGTCGGGCAAGCATAGGATAGACCTTCCCATTCCAAATGGGAGAAATTGGAAGGAAGGGATGACAGGTCACAAGTAAGTTTAACCTTAATGGGCAAACTCCACTGAATTTTAAGGCTCAAGAATAATCATCTTTGTTCCCCAAGCCTACTAAGATGGGATGGCAGAGTTCTGTGGGGATGCCCTCCCCATCAGCTCAGTGCAGTGGCCCATTCTCTGGACACTGGGCTTCAGCCTTGGCCCTGAGGCACTGGGTGGTGACATATTGGCATCCCAAACTGAAGAGGCCCCTCCTTTTGAAACCAATAGCAACCAGCCCTGCCTTTTGTGCCTTGGTAGAGTGGCTGTTGTGCAGGTCTCTGAATCACGTTGGGGGGTCATTCTTCCTTTTTACTTGAAAAATGAGACATGATGCCAGCCAAATAACTCTATTGTCTGGTCCTGTAGATCTAAGAATTCTGACAGCCTTCCTTCATTTTGCCCATTTCCTACTCCTTCAGTTCAAATTGCCAGTGTCTCTACCGGTGTAATACCAAAATCTCTTTATCAAATGATAGTACAGGCACACCTTTGGTCTTTTCAGGTCACGCTTTATTTTTTTTTGCAATATGAAGAAGCTGAGAATTTTTCAAATCTTTAAGTTTTGGCTTTTTGCTTAACAATTCCTTCTTCAATTCATCTCTCTCCTCTCACATTTTACTACAAGAAGTTGGGAGAACTCAGTCTGCACCTTCAAAATTTTGCTTAGAAATCACTTCAGCTAAATACCCAGTTTCACTATTTTATCTTCCATGAAACACAAGAATACAATTCGGCCAAGTTATTTGCCACTTTATAACACGGATAACGTTTTCTCCATTGTCCAATAATAGGTTCCTCATTTCTATCTGAGACCTCACCAGAATGGCCTTTCCCGTCCATATTTCTAAAGACATTTTGTTTGTGATTATTTACATATTCTCTAAGAAGAAAGCAAACTTTGTTTCCGGCTTTCCTCTTTTCTTTCTGAGCCTTCACCAGAATCATATTTAATGTCCATATTTCTACCAACCATCCCTTTACGACAAGTTGGGCTTTTTCTACAATAGCATGTGCCTCAAAACTCTTCCAGCCTTTCTACCCATTATGCAGCTTCTAAACCGCTTCCATATTTTTATGTATTTGTTAACAGCAGTCTGCTCAAGTTAATGTAACATTCAGCAGGTAACACTTTCCATGTCAAAGAGTACTAGTCCCTCTATGGCCAAGTTTTTATTAAGACCATCACAAACTTGAGGGCTGACTCGGTTCCTCAGATTTTAGGATGATCTTTAGTCCATGTGATTTGGTGGCTAACTGAGCTCCATACTCTAGGTCTAATGACCTCCACCCCCTCTTCTATGCTCTTCTTAGCTCTGCAGGCTTCTGTGATTGAGGAATTCCCCCCTTAACTGATCTAGGCACATAAAATATTTAAATACATGTTTATATATACCCTATTTTTTCTTTAACATTTTTGTTTTAGAAATAATCAATTTTTAAATTCCAATATAAAATGGAGGAATTCTGATTTTTAAACTAATTTGTTAGAACTTACTCCTCTTCTCAAATAGAAATATTAATAAATATTAGCTAAAACGTATTTAAAACATCAAAGTTAAAACTAGTCAATCTAATCTTGGATACGAAACATCAGTGAAGCAATCTTCTTCCAGTAAAAGACGAGATAAAATGACAAAGAAAGCAGGACTCCAAAAGTTATCAAAACTTGATTCAAAAATTCTCTTTCGAATTAGTGGAAAGCATTGGATAAAGGAAACACCTTCAGATTTAATAAACTGCACTTACATTAGGTAACATGGCCTGAAAACACACTCTTCAAATTACAAATATTAAGATATATTTAACATGTCCAATATTAGACTGATAAAGTTTTATGTTGTTTTAACATATGTGAACTGATTCATTTCATATATTTAGCTAAATTTCTAAATAATTTGTTTTTCAGTTATGAGATATAAAAATTGTGAAAAATTACATAAACGGAGCCATTTCAAAATGGAATCAGAGCCACCATCCCAGAGAAATTGCCTTGCATGGATTAGTCCTCAATCCTTTGGAATGTTTGAACTGAGCAAAATAACCTTTGAATTGGGCTAAACCGACATTATATTCCAAACAACTGTTTGTACAGCTAACAGGAAAGAAGGCATCCTGACTATGAGGACTGAAAAAAAAGAACATTCTTTAGAATTAGCACCATCATGTATAGCTAATAAAGTAATTTAGCTTACTTGCACCTATAAAAATTCCTTCCTTGGCTTGTTAGCAACCAATAGAAATCCCTTCCTTCTACTCATGTAATGATTTCCCTTCCCTTTCTCATACATACCCGTTGCCTTCACCTCACAATCGGAACGTTATTTGGGCTTCTGCCTGTATCAATGCTTCCCAGAATTGCAATTCTTTTTGATCTCAAAAAGCACTTGCTACCTCTCACTTGGACTTTTTATGTTTAGGTTAACATAATGCAAAACATAATATTCACCTAGAATGGGCTGAAGGATTTCCTTGATCTTAAGCTCCCACTGCGGACTCACACAAGAATGTTTGAATAAAACATAAATCGTACACTGAATGTTTTGGCTAATACTCTAGTATTCTGTTGTTATAAATATGGCTTCTACCAATTTTCTGTCACTGCTGATTGGACTAGTAATTAATATATATATATTTTTTCAGCACATGGATATATTAGGCAGTAATGAACATTTTATCAGTTAAATAGAAATGAACAGAATAGAGAAATGTCATGCAGATAAAGTCATATTATAAAAAGAAAATAAATTTATTGTTAGTACTGATAGCCTACAAGATACTCTTTCATTGGCAGGAAACTTTAGAAGCACTTTGGAAATGGCAGATTGCAGAGCGAAGGGCAGTGAATAAATATTTAAGAGAGGTTGTGTAATATATTGGTGTCGGAGGCAGACTTGATTTTGAATTGCATTTCTGCCAGTATTAGCTGTGTGATCTTGGGAAAGTGACATAAACCTTTGCCTCTTTGTTTCCTTACCTTTAAAACAGAGATGATGGACATAGAGGTTTTCTTTATTTAATTTAGCATTTTAGTGCCCATTTCTACATTCTTTAATGATCCTACCTTTATATTCCTGTCAATTTATTTCCTCCTCTTAGTCTATATGATTTGACACTACTCCATTCTGGGAAATCCTGATTAGCTTAAACCAGTAGCATACTCCACTTTGTTCAGGATGGGTACATAACTCATCTGGAGAGACATCTGCTGAGACTTCTTCGAATGAAGCCTTTCTGCATTTCCAATATTTTTAAGGTATGGGGCTGTTTTCTCTGTAACTACAACCATCTGGCAACCAAGAAGGGAAAGCCTAAAGCTACTGATAGCCACTACCAGGAATCTACCTAGAAAATATAGCACCAGGAGGCATGTCCTAGCCTCTGTGGGCCCAGAAAGAAGTAAAGCCCCAATGCCATTGTTGTTTAAGCCGATTTGACTTGAATTTCAATCAGTTGCAAATGAAGGATGTAAAACTGATTATTTCCCTAGGGTTACTGGGAGGATTAAGTGAGATGATATAAGTAAAGCACTTAACAGTACTTGGCACATAGCACTTTCTCAATACACAACTAAGGATAAATAGCATGTGAACAGCTTAGACAACAAAGAGTTTCAATTATTTCCACCAACAGCAATTCTTCTCCAGAATGCATTGAATTTTAATTCAACTCAGCCAATACTTATTCATTTATTCATTAACTCAACTGATATTAGGGAATTTATTACGAACAAGGCGTGGTGCCCAGGACTGTCGGTTATACTGAGAAGTAGAATAATGGTTACTTTAGTACTGTAGCTGACAAAAAGGAGAGAAACCAGTACTTTAGTGAATTGAATTACTTGCAATCACCCAGGGTGACAGGATTTAAAGAATTGTATAAACAGTGTGTGATTTTGGGCCAAAGTGTGGGATACCTAGGCAAATGAGTACTGTAGATGATCCACTAAAGAAAAAGAATTGTACACAGTAAAATAAAATACACTCAGAGAAAAATGTTTGGGTGTTAACTTTTATTAGCTAACATATTAAAAACTACAAGTATGTAAGAAAAGAATGTCTAATCGCCCAAATATATAATTTTAATTCCCTGCCCTTTAGAGCTGTTTTGTTTTTGTGTGTGTGTGATATTTGTAAATTGGTTCTTTCCTTAAATTCTTGTGGATTGTTATTCTTGCTTGAATATACCAAAGCCTTGCTATATGAGTGTCCTTGGGGCCCTGTGTTACCGGCAAACAGTGTTAAAACAAGACTCTTCAGGTATTTCTAAGAATGGACACTTCCGGAGAGAGTTCAAGGAAGATTAATGCAGGACCAAATAATTTCTGTGACAGAAGAGACTTTGGAGGCTCTAAATCCAGTTCTCTGCATTATCATTTACACTGAATTCCACACAATAACAGGTAGAGTTATTAAAGACAATTTCTTTAGTATGTAGAGAATAAATAAGATTAGACTTTGAAATTAAGAGTTATAGAAACATATTTTTTAGACAAAGAGAGAATAATGTGTAAATAATCGTTTAAAAATTACATGAGATGTCCTCTCTAAAAATCTGGTTATCTTCGTAACTGATTACTTTCATCCAAGGGCAATGGTCCTAGTTTTAAATCTCAACATCTTCCTTATTTTATTTTAAAACACTCCCAACTATTAAAAGGTTATGATAGTGATTCATGAAAGAATGTGCTTGGGTCCCTGTGCCGGTGGTGGGGGAGAATGAATATGTATAACGTATGTCATGTCGCTGACTGGGAAATGACAGGGAGTGAGGAGAGGACGATTGATTGAGGTCACAGAAAACCTGAGGAGATGCACTTAGATGCACTTCTACGAGTATGAATTGTGTTCTCAGCCCAAGGGTGGGAGTGATGTGGGTCCGTTGATCTGCTTCCAAGGACTCTGACCATTTTTTGTTTTGCTTTGTTTTGTTTTGGTTCTAGGGTCTCAGGCCTCAGGAACCTATTATAGAAGTCGTATTAGAGAAGATTTTTCCTTGCTCTTTTCAGCCTCTAACGCTTAAAGAAATGACACCCTTTTTTCCTTTGTGAAAACACCTGTTAGTTGAGTTTGACTTTCCTTCCTGATAGCAGTTTGTTTATTTTAGGCACCTTTATTTAAGTGTGTTGTAATTTATTCTATTTTTCAGGACTCTATTTGTGTTGCTATTTATTTGTGAATATGGAAAAGGATGTGCCACCCTTCCCCCTCCTCACTACCCCATTGAATCTAGTTTAGCATTTTATAATCTATTCCCCACTCTGGTTCCAGGTTAAACCTTGGTTCAAATCTCCAATTACATCTGAGAAGTAATATTGAAACTATCCTGTAAATTTATGCTAATTGCTATAGACTGAATATTTGTGTGCTCCACAAATTCACATGTTAAAATTCTAATTCCCAATGTAATGGTACTTGGACATGAGGCCTTGGGGAGATAATTAGGGTTGGACAATAAGGTAATAAGATAGTAAGGTTTATTTAGATGGAATTAGTGCCCTTATAAGAAGACTAAGAGACCAGACCTCTGTCTCTACCATGTGTGGCTTCAGTAAGAAGGCAGCCTTCTGAAAACCAGGAAGACAGCCCTGACCAGATACGAAATCTGGCGGCTCCTAAGACCTCGGGCTTCCTAGCCTCCAGAATGGTGAGAAATAAATGATCGTTTTCAAGCCACCCAGCTTATGATATTTTATTATAGCAGCCCTAGTTGACTAAGGTACTCATTAAATAAAAAAATCTGTCTTAAAAAAAACATGGACTTACAGGCTCTGTAAAGCATAACGGCTTAACCTTGGGGGCAGTTTCTAAGAGGAGTTCAAGAATATATTATGGGGAAAGGAGACAGGAACAAGCCTGAGTGCAAGTCTAGCTTCTCTCATTTATCAGTTTTGGGACCGTGAATACATTGTTTTACTTGTCTGAGCTTTAGTTAATGCACCTCTAAAACATGTCTGTCACATCCACAAAGTTGAGGGGACCTCATATGTGCTGTCCCCCTGATCTCTGCTTGCTTTAGTTGATTTCTCTGGCTTTCTTGAAAGCTCCCTTCTCCTTCATAGCTCAGGTAGATACCGTCTTAAGCCTGGGTTCCCCCCTCAGAAACAGCATCCTTCCCGATGGAGGTGAACTATTTTTAGTTTAAGTGTTCTTTAAAAAAACTCATTGAGTGCCTGTATGTGACAAGGACTCTTCTAGATCTCTGAGATTCATCAGAAAATAAAGTAGAATCAAACAAACAAAAAGAACCCTTACCCTTGTCATGTTTCACTTTTATATTTTTAAATAATTACTTCCTCTTCTAGTAGCTCCCAACTACAAACCCTATATACTGTATTTCCCCATGTATAAGACGCTTCCATGTATAAGACACACCTTAATTTGGGGGCCCGAAAATTGAAAAAAAATGTATTACATCAAGTTATTGAACTCAAGTTTTATTCATCATAAAATTCATACAACTCCTCATCACTGTCAAAACTCCCAACCTTTAGCTTATCCTCATCTGTGTCTGATGACGAATCACTGTCTTCATATATTGCCTCGTCTTCAGTTCCATCTATGGCATTTGAAATACCACACTTTTTAAATGACTTGACAACAGTTTTTAGGCCCCAAATTTTTCGAAAATGGATGCGTCTTATACATGGGGAAATACGGTAGATGCTTTGAGGACTAAATGTGATGATCTTTGCAATACTGTACCTGAGCCATCAGTAAATGTTGACTAACTTTCACTTTATAAAAACATAGGTTTTATTTCAGAAAGTATTCAACTTCAATAAATTGTTATCTATGTATCAACTGTCTTAATTTGGGTTTCCTTACAAGCAGATCCTGAGAAAAGGATTTGAGTCCAATAGATTATTGGGGGAGCTGATACTAGGAGACATCATCAGAGCAAACAGAGGCATGCCAGGGAAGAAAAACAAATAAATACAGGGTGAGTTATTAACTATATTACCAATATGGACAATTGGAGTCTAATCCCACCAGGAAATTCTAGGTGCCAGGTAGAACCCAGCTCAGACCTAATTTTTTTACAGACCACCTTCTGTAATTATTTGAGGGCTTCCCCTAAAGGGGATGTATTTCCTGGCACTTTACATCTACCTGCAGGGCCCTCTGGCAAAGGTCCTGGCTGACAGGACTTGGACCTACAAGCACAGAAATGGTAATTTATCAAGGGGATATGGGCAAGGTACCAACAGTATATGTTGCATGAATCTTAGATAATACTCCTATAAGGAAAGTATAAATAACTGCGATAGAGTATTAGCTCCTTAATATAGATCAAGGTCACATCTTCTCTAGAATTCAGAATAAGATCTGACTTATTCTATTTGTTCTAGGCATTCATCCTGGCATTCTTTCCTTCTAGTTAGTTCAGGTTTCCAGATGTTTGCCCTAATCTATCCTTATATCCCCTGATCCTGGCTTCTTTCCCCCTTTCCTTGCTACATTCCCTTCTTCTCATCATCACAATGCCAGAGCAAACCCTGTTGCAATCTCTCAACAGTCTGATTTTGACATTTGTATCATCTCTATTACAACTACCCAGCACTTCAATAGCATCCTAACTAGTCTGTCTGACTCCATTCTTGGCCCTCTGGACTATTCTTCGCCAAGAAGTCAAAGTGATCTTTTAAAATCATAAGTCAAATCATATCACTCCTGTATTCAAAACTTTCTTCTCTCACTTACTATCAAGGTTTCCATGATCTGTATACTCACACAACCTTCCAATGCTCACCGCCTACAAATCACCCCTTTCTCAGTCCACTGCAGGCAGCTGGGCTCAATGCTGTTCGCAGGGAGCACACTCTTGCCTCATAGCCTCCAAATTTCCTCATTGTTTCTACAGATATTTGCAAGAGATAGTAATTGGGGGGCTCAGGACTATACCCACACAGTTTGTTTTAGAAGCTGTGTGATCATTTTCAGCACAAGGCCTTGAGGGCCTGTGTCTTCCTTTAAGTCAGTCTCTGATCAAGTATCACCTCTGCAGAAATGACTTTCCTGACCATTTCTTCTAAAACAGTATCCACGGCCATTCTTTATCACCTTATTAAACTTTATTTTTAAACCACTTTTCACTGTCTTCATCTTATATATCAATGCATCATTATTGTTTTTAATTTTTAGCTTCATTGCTTGAACCTAAGCTCCACGTAGGAAGGTTCTTTATCTGCTTTGACCATTACCATAGCCTCAGCATCTAGAATGGTGCTATATCAGTGAGCTTATGTTAAGTTATGCCTCATTAACATAAACAACTTCGGCATTTCATGGCTTCACACAGTGCAAGTATCATTCACCACAGTCTATAAGGCGATGTGAATCTGGAACACAGCTCCGTTCATCACAATCACTCAATCACACAGGCTTAATGGAGGCTGCATTTGCCATATCTGCCAGGATTACTTTAACTTTTAAATTTACTAAAAAATAACAGAAGTCATGACTCCCACCACCATTTTATTGGCCAAAGCAAGTGACATAGCAGAGGGCAGAAATGTGTAATCTGAAGTGTCCTTGTGATAGTCTTCATAACTACAAGTACTTACTCACTAATAATTAATAAGTATTTGTAGAATGAACAAATAAATGAGCAAGTTGAATAAGCCATACTCCATATGAACAAATTTGAAGATTTTTCTTAACATCTATGTAGGAATATAGATAAATATATTGCATTTAAAATATAAAATATTCGGGAGCATTTTCTCAATTCCTTGAGACTTTGCTTCCCGACAATTGTCGTCAATTTGGCTCAAATAAACTCTTATAACTTTAAAATAAAATAAAATAAATAAGGGCTGGCCGAGTGGCTCAGTTGGTTAAGAGCTCACTCAAGAGTGCCAGCTCTGAGTTCAGTTGGTTAAGAGCTCCCTCAAGAGCGCCAGCTCTGAGCAACAGCAGTAGGAGTCCCTGCCCGAGCTGAGCTGCTGCTGAGCTGCCAACAGGTGGCAGGATGACTCAGCTAAAAAAATAAATAAAATAAAATAAAATATTCTAGAAGATAGATAAGCTCCCTGAGGATAGAGCTTTATTTTACTCAGATCCTATCATCTAGAATGCTCAATACATGATAAGCTTTCAATAAATCTTTGATGACTAATTAGATAGAGTAAATTTGGTAAATGTACAAGTGTCCAGCTGGCTGTGCTTTCAAAGGTACACATTTAAAATATTTATGTATACATGCACACATATACACACATTTTTGAAAAATACACATATTTGACTAAGAAAGTAATTTATAATAACTCATTTCACACTGGAAAGTATAACATACTTAGGAATATGGAAAGAACTACATTTATTTTAGGATGCTTAAAAATACTTGTTTTTTCCCTTCTAGAATACATTTTTTACTTTAACATTTAATATAATTATGAGGGTAATGAATGTCATTTTTAATATTTATATTTAAATATGTATTTTGTGACAGTAAAAGTTCCCCTTATAAAATGGGAAGATGGTTTAAGAGAACTGTTCTTCAAGTGAAATCTTTTAAGAACTGAAATTTATCACACAAGCTTTCTAAAAACTGTCATATAAACAATTCCTATCAATGGCTTCTTTATAAATCATGCATACAAATATGTAAACTTCACATTTCCCCAGGGAACATGTTCTAACCTAACAAAAATAAAGACAAACATTGAATGACAGTTTATAGATCCCTCATCACAAAGCTAATTTGGAGATCACAATTTCAATCTCACTCTAACTCATTTTTGTACAATCTGAAGAATTATTATTTTCATCCTGAGAAGCTATATTAGAAAATTCAGTATATGCGTGAATTTAAATTAGATTACTGTAACATAAATATGTTAATTAACTACAGGTTTAATGAAGTAATGAAAAAGAAAATAGACATTCTGGAAAGATAAACTCCTGAGAGGTATTTTCAGAGTGGTGGGTTAGGATATAATTATGCTCATTGACTACAAGCCATTATTTATAGATAGTATTTATTGAGAACTTCCTAACCTGTCCAATGTTGCGCTAAGTGCTTTAATTCTCACCAAGTAAATAAAACATACATATACATAAATAAGGACAATGTTATTACTTTCCTGTTACCAATGAGGATTCTAAGAAATAAATGATAAAGCAACCTGCTTGAATTCTCAGGAGTAGTAACTGGTGGGGCCCACGGCTGTAGCCACACAGTTTGGTTTCAGAGCTTGCTTGTGTGTTAGGTCATATGCAACACTGTCGCTAGTGCATTCTCTGAAAGGGCATTCTATGTAAATATTTGAAAATATGCCATCACTTTGAATCTAGATTCTGGAACATTGAACATTTGGTCTAACACTTCATGTTTTATATGCAAGTTACAGATATCAGAAATCCTAATATATATATATATATATATATATATATATATATATATATATATATATATATATATATATATATATATATATATATATTCCAGTGATTGTTAGATGTCATTATATAATATATATTATATGTTATTAAACAATGATCTCTGAATGCCTGTTTTGTACATAATAGCACTGCAAAGGAATGAGAACACTATCTAGTTAAAGAAATACTATCAAAATGAAAATGACATCTAACTGAATCACTAGAATTTTTTTATCAATCTGTTATCTAGTAAAATGCGCACTAACAATGGTTGAGAAAACTTATCTGCCCATCAACTAAGTGATAATCAAAGGGAGTGGGAAGACACATATATAAACAAATTATTACAATACAAGGTTATACATATTATAACACTCAAGTTATAAGAAAGTAGAATGAGGACTTCCCAGAGGAAGTACCTTGGAGTTAAATTTTGAAGAATGAATCAGAGTACATTATAAAGAGAATTGTATACACATATATGCATACACATATATCTATAGATTACATTACATATATATGTAGTTTTTTTCTCTGTTCAGCATACATTCATTCATATCTATTTATATGTAGATAGATATATCTATATCTATATATTCTATATATATCTATATATCTAGATCTATATCTATCTCTCTCTCTCTCTCTCTCTCTCTCTCTCTATATATATATATATATATATATATATATATATATATATAATATATATATAATTCTCTGTCCAGTGTACTCCAATTCATTTATATATACATGTGTATATGTATATATACATATATAATTGCAAATATATATTCAATTTATATGTATATAATGTGCAATTATATGGAAACGTAAACCCCATCAATTTAAATATATGACACAGAAAATAATTAGTATACATATTTATATTTGTAAAACAGTAATTCCTCAATGTTGTCAGTAGGTTCTGTGACTTTAAGCAAAATGAGATATAAGGAAATCAGCTTTCCCATAGGCTAATTGATATAAACAAGAGTTAAGTTCCTATGACATTTCATCAATGTTATAATGAAACAACGTTGAACTAAAAGATGTTATTGGAGGACCTGCTGTACTTACATAAATATGTCAGGGATTGCTTTTAGCTGCAAGCATCAACACATGTAATTAAACAGTGGCTTAAACAAATTAGGGATTTAATTTTTATCCCTTAAGAAGTCTGGAGGTAGGTATCTCAAGACTGGAACAGTCTCCAAAAATATATCAGAAATCCAGATGCTCTCTGTCTTTCCGGGAAACCTGCCTTTACCATGTGGTTTTAGCTTCATATGTGTGGTCTTGTGGTCACAAATTGGTCATTTCACCTCCAGCATTGTATTTTCATACCAGGCATGAAATGACAAAGGACAGAAAAAAAAAAAAAAAGGTAGCTGACATAAAAGACAAACACATTTTAGAGAAATTTATTGGAAAAAACACTAAATCTCTTCTGCTTATATTTCATTGAGCACAATTGTTTCATGGTACCATTGTCTTCAAGAAATGCTGAATTAATATTTTTCAGCTGAGCATAATGCCTGTCTTAAAAACTCAGGCTTTTGTTAGTAAGAAAGAAATGGAAAATGGTTTGGGGTAGAAAATTCATTGGGGTAGGAAATAGTCATAGAAAATTTGAAAATGTTTAAAAGTTTATGGAAAGAAAATAATCACCCATGTTTTAATCACCTACAACTTCTGATAATATAATCGTATAGATTCTCCAGCAATATTTTCCTTGGTTCATCTGCTTTATTTTTACTTATTTACAAAATGACGGTAACATACTCTATTTAAATATTCATTTATTGCTTGGTCCTTAGATTATTTCTAGTTTTTACTATTATAAATAATACTGTAATCATTATTTTTATCTTAAAATGTTTATACTATTTTGATTTATATTTAAGGTGGATTTCCAGAAATAGAATTACTGGGTTGCAGGCTCTTAATATTTTTTCAATTCCAATTCTTACTGACCAATTACTTAACAACAGATTATTGCTAATTACTCTGACAATAGCAGTAAATATGGTACCTGATCTACAAGTAAATTAGATGATGTAATTCTAAATATTATGCAGTTTTGTGTATGAAACATGAAACTTTGGTTTATGTGCATGTTGGTGACTAAATATTTTCCTGTTTCTTTATCAGTTATATTTAAATTTGTTTTTCTTAAATTATACTTTCATTCCCCTTTCTGATTTATTAATTTGATTCTCAGCACCTTTCTTAATAATATATGTGGCTTTTTAACGTAAACTAAGATATTAACTCTACCTGTGAAATTAGTGGCAACTATTTACCTTAGGTTAATTGCTTTTCATATGCTTACTATTTTTGAATTACTAAAAATAGGAAAATTTTGAGCAAATTGAACCAGTTTCAGAGACAATTCTGACATTTTAAAATGAAGTTACTAATACAAGGGTTGTTAAATGAGAGGTATAAGGCCACACAATTAATAAATGGCAGATCAGGTCTTTACCAAAAAAGCAGAAGGATAAAATAAAATATTTGCAACTCCTAAATTTTTGAAGCCCTATTCAGATATATTTATTTGAATCTTTCAATAGATGGTAAGATACTGTATTAGTTTGTTAGTTCTGCCACAACAAAATACCACAGACTGGGCGACTTAAATGGCACAAATTTATTTCTTCACAGTTCTGGAGGCTAGAAGTCCACAATCAAGGTATCAGTCTGATTTCCTCTGAAGCCTCTCTTGTTGGCTTACAGATGGCGTCACCTTGCTGTGTCCTCACAGGGCCTTTTCTCTCTGTGCATGCACATCTCTGGTCTCTCTACCTCTTCTTATAAGGGCAGTACTGATATTATATTAGGGCCTACTCTCATTTAAATGACTTTATCTAACCTTGATGAACTCTTTAATGGCCCTAGCCTGCAATACCATCACATTCTAAGATACTGGAAGTTAGGACTTCAACATATGAATTTGCGGCGGGGGGGCTAGAAGAACACAATTCAGTCCATAACAGATACAAAAATATAGATATGGATATAGAGATACGTTTATATTTCTTTATATAACTTCCATAATTCATAGACTCTAAACATCCTGGTGCTTAGCCTAGTTCTGGGGTTCTGTTAGATCACACACATCCTCAGAGATTCAATGCTATTCAACAATATTCAGGTCAAATTTATTTCATTATTTTAAAGTCAGTGTTAGTTTCCACCAATGCCTTCAAACAGACCCATGTATGGAAATATAAATTGGTAAGAGTTTTTCAATATAACTGTAAATATCTAATAATGATTACTTATTAAAAATAGATATTTTAAATATAAAATATATGAATTAGCAATATATTAAAATCCAATCTAATTTATCATTTTGCTAAAAACATAGAATTCACATTTAAAAGGTGATTTTTCTTTCTCTAAAACAAAATAATATATAATTACTGAAATCCATGTTATAATTTGTTCCTTCCACGCTACTGTGGTTGTATTATCATTAATGCTAATAAACTGCCTTCAGCGACTAGTGGGATTTTTCACTAAAAGTGAATAAATGAATTTTAAAATAGTCTTATAGTAAAAACATGCACATTCTGGCTAGAGTGAATTTAGAAAAACAATCCTGTTACACCTATGATACTACCCCAAGATATCTTATCTTTTGCCATTACTTAATATTCTCTCATCTGTAATGTACATTACTTGAGTATACATTGTTTGCTTAAACATTACATATTTCAAATGCCTATTACCAAGCCCTACATTCATTCCAGAAGTAATGTGGTTATATTCAGAAATATTAGCTATGTGGCCTATCCACTGAGGTACATTCTGACAACCAAGTTCAAGGGCATATGAATATTCATAATTCCAACTACTCTTTTATTTTACTGTCAAATTAAATTTAAATGTATTCCTATTTAAAAATTAAGCCAATGGAGTCAAAATAATATTATTGCATTGCTTTGTTTAACCAGTACATTAAATGCAGAAATAATAAGTTCTTACTCATGGTTTTTCCTATGATTTGGCAAAAGCCATTATTTCAGCTTTATAACAAAGAATAAATCAATAATTTTGTTCTCTTCCATTTCTCATGCTCACTCACAAGGTGTGATCAACACATATGGTGAATGTTTAAAAAAAATTATTACAGAAGACACATTGCCATTAATCCTCTTCAAAATACACCCTCTCACTTTGAAAACATTTATCCCATCATTCTTGCCACTTTCGGAAGCAGTCCTGGAAGTCCTCTTTCGTGAGTGTCTTTGGTTCTACTATTCTGGCTGCCTCCATGTCCTGAAACAATTCAAAACATTTTCCTCTCATGGTCAATTTGACTTTGGGGAAGAGCCTGAAGTTGCACAGTGCAAGATCCGGTGAATAAGATGGACGAGGGCATGCTGTAATATTTTTATGTGACAGAAATTGCCATACCAGAAGGGATGTCTGACATAGAGGGTTGTTATGATGGAGGATGAAGTAAAGACACATGAAAGAGGACTTCCAGACCTGCTTCAGAAAGTGGCAAGAATGATGGGATAAGTGTGTTTGAAGTGAGGGGGAGTATTTTGAGGCAGATTAATAGTAATGTGTCTTTTATTGTAATAATGTTTTTATTTAAACGTTCACTGTATTTTTTTATCACACCTTGTATGTGTATTTTCTGTATCTTACCATTGGAAGTAATTTGTTTTTTACATTGGCACCATAATTGAGAGGTTGAGGAAATGTAAATGGTGCAGAATGCCTAGCAAGACTTGGGGTTTATTCCTGGCTACACTAACTAGCTATGTTACCATGGACAAATTACTGAAACATTCTAGATCCAACCTTCTTCTCAAATGGGGACAAAGCTTTTCTTATAGAGTTGTTAGAAATGAATGAGAATTCTTGCTAGCATAGAAAAGTGCTCAATGAACAAAGACTTTAAACAATGGTTTTTGTTTGTTTGTTCTGTTTTGTTTTGTTTTCCCTGAAAGGAGATAATCTAAGCATTGTGAGCACAGACATGAGTCACATGTTGTTCTGGTCAGCAACGGACCACATATATGACATCACTCCATAAGATTATACTGGAGCTGAAAAATTCCTTTCTCCTAGTCATGCTGTAGCTTTCGTAATGCCATAGTGCAACAAAATTACTCATGCATTTGTGGAGATGCTAGTGTAAATAAAATGACTGTACTGTCAGCCATATAAAAGTAGAGCACTGACTTACATAGTTACTATATTATACTTTATATCATTAGTTTAGAGTGTACTTATTCTACTTACAAAATATAAGAGTGGTAAAAGAATATGCCATGTTATACCAGAAGCAGCCTCCTGCATCTCATGTTTACTTTGTCTCTTAATTGAATCATTTTCTCTGCTTTATTTAATCTCATGTTGTTTTGTATAGTAACAGCTGTACAGGCTTGTAGTCTAGGAGCAGTAGGCTGTGCCATTTGGCCTAAACATGAATTGGGCTAGCTAGACCATCTTGGTTTGTGTCAATGCCCTCTATGATGTTTACACAATAACAAAATTGCCTAACGATGCATTTCTCAGAACGTAACTCTGTCATTAAGTGGCGCGTAACTGTACTGAATCTTTTTTGGTCTTCTTTATTTTTCCTGTTAGTACCATCAAACTAATAGAAAAAAAAATCAACCCAAATTAATTAATTTCAGAAATCAATTGTCAACTTTCAGATGGCTTAAATAAACTATTTAAGATAATTTTACTAAAGCCTAATATAAACATTCCAGTGTTTTGTAATGGCAATATTTTTCTACCATGCTGAGTAGTAATTTGACAAATCTACATGTTCGATTTTTATGTTTATGAATGTGAATACTTTAACTTACAATTTAAATGAACAATTTAATGAATGCTCTTTTGAAGTCAAATTTGTATAAACTGTCAATGATTTCTAATCCCTGTGTAAGTTGTCAATACTTAAGGTACAAAATTTATATTAACATTCAAATACTCATTTAAAAGAGGTTTTTTTTTTTTGGTTGTTTTTTCTTTGTTTTGCTTTGGCCACATTTTTCTATTTTCTATAAGTTTCATACAGATATACTTATTGACACATCTAATACAGGTATAGACATGTACCTACATCCCCCATTCATAAAGTTAAAAAGCTGAAAGGTGGATCAGATGACATAATGGTTGGTTTTCTCTGGTCACTGAATGGAGTCACAGTTGTTATGATATATATGATTAAGGATGCATATATGAGTAGGAGAAAGGGGAAAACTAGAAGTTCTCTATCAGAATTAGAATCATTTGACAGGTACTGGATAGGCAGAGGAGGATCAGAATGTAGCTTCTAGGAAAGTGAACTCTAAATAGGAAAAGAAGGGTGGTATGTAAGCTATTTAAACTTGGGAGACCCAGGAACATAAAAAAAAGTAGGGGATAAGGTAGAACCTAGGGACTGGTACTATTGGGGAAACTCAGTTTGTCAGGCACTATGGCAAACACAGGTGATGGCATGGAGGACTGAAAGTCCACGCTGGCTCCATTCCCTAGGAGGGCACAGATATGAGGAACAAGGTTGGAGTTATAGGTGCTGGCAATGAAGGCACTGCTGTAAGTGGAAGATATAATTTGAGAAGCAGGTTGCTTGGCGATGAAGTGTATGGACTCTAAGCTCTATTGCCTGGGATAACAATACTCTCCCTTATAGTATTTGTTAAGTGCTTACAGCAGGGCTTAACTACAATAAGTTGCTAAATAAGCATTTTACACCTTCATAGAAACCTCTAGACTGCATTCTAGTCTAATAATTAAAAATAAGAACCTAGTTCCAGCTCCTGTAGCAAGCAGTCAAGAATCAGGACTCCAAGCACAGTGTTTCCATTACCCGAATTCGATCTCTGGGGTGAAGGCAAGCAGAGCCCTGACACTGCATCAACATGAAAGGCTACTGGTCAGCAGTGAAGCATTAGCTCCTAGAAAGATGGCAACAGAGGAAGACAACGCTAAGTGCATCTACACTGAGGGTAGGCAGGCTAAGAGGGGTACAGATCAGACAAACTGCTTCCCACTTCAGTCCAAATTGTCTTAGGAATTCAAGTTCAATTGAGGTTTCAGGTACAGGGCATTCTCACTTGAGCCTAATGACATAGACTGGGTAGAACAGAAATAGGGGCAATAAATAAAGACTGATAAGATGCCAGAATGTGGGTCGGGGGTCAATGTCTTTACTGTGGGGGAAGGGGCGATGGCAAGGTTAGAAACGAGATGTTTTATTTTACTATGTAATTTCTCCATGTGTATAATTTTCTTATTGGGTGAATCTACTCCAAAATAATGTCGCATTTTCATCTCTGTATTCTTCAACTATGCTTCTCAGTGGGCTGCATATAAAAAGCATTCAATTAAATCTTTTTAAAAAGAATGGATGATTAATGAAAACAATGTGAACAGACATGCCCTGTGAAATATAATTTCAGGTATACTTCCATTCTGACTCATAGCATTAAATGTCCAATTATTACAAAGGAAAGCTATTTTCTTATAAAGGGATGGCACTTAGGCCATTTTTGCTGAGCTGTCATGCTGAAGCACAACTCAGAGACAAGCAGAGGCAAATCTAATGCTAAGGCAAAAGGTATGATTAGCAGTCTGGACCGGGTTATTATTCTGAAACAGCAAAGTGGAAGTGAGGCCCAGAGTACAAAGGGTCTCTGTCCAATGGCAAGGTTGGGTTGAAAAACTCAAAGATCACATGTGAGAAGAAAAGAGAATTAAGGTCAAGCTATGGATTGACTGAGGTAGGCTATCAAAATGGATTGCTATCAGGGAAGAAACGGGGTGGGGGAGGGGGGAAGCGCCAGAGGCAGAAGTTCGCCAGGAATTTGAGGTCTATTCCTTCATCTGATCATGGATTATGTATTGAATACAGGTGATGGTGTCTCATTTATTTTTAGCACCTGATTTAATCCCATAAAGTCTAGTTTTCTCATTAAAAAAGGAGTGTTTATTATTGTTATTTTTAGAATGAAGTTGTACAAGAGCTATCAATCATTTTTTACAGTGCCTGGCATGAGTAAGTTATACGTAAAATAAAAAAAGTCAGATCTGCCATTTACTAATAGTGTCTATCTATAAGAATTTACTTAGTGAATTATTTTAGCTATATATAATGGATCCTAAGATCTGACCAAGTGCCTGACATGGAATAAGTATTCAAGAAATAGAGAATGGACCTCTGTATAACTATAGATTGTTAAAAGATCCTTTTTGTGCAATGTTCACCTGAGGGGGTGCTTATGTGAGCTAAGATTAACTACCTAGGAATTGGTATATTAGGAATATATCTCATAAAATACGTACGGGATAGTTTGTATTTTTGTTAATCAAATATTAACTTTCTTCCTCCTCCCACTTCAGGCCGAGTATACTTCCTGCTCCATGGATATTGGGCTTTGTCTTGAAACTGGCTTTAGTTAAGAGGATATTATCAAATGTGATACAATAATCATGTAGTTTGACATAGTTCTGCCCTTTGGTGACCTAGCACAATAAGAATACGCTCTGAATGGCCCCCAGTACAAGGACAATAAAGAAGCATGTGGAGCCTCAGCCTGGAATCCAACCCAGTAAATCCCAACAGAGCTCAGCACAGCCCAGCTAAACCACAGTCCCGTGAGCAAAGAAATGGATGTTTATTGCCACTGGGTTTGGGGGAAATTTATTATTCAGCATTATTGTGGAAGATATTGAATAAAATAGCTAATAAAAAGACTAATAATGTGTTCAAGTAGGGGCAGGTACGGTACATTGTATTTCTCAGACTCTGAGAGCCCACTCTATATGCAGTTGAAGCTGTTGGGATTGGCCATTTGGGTCTGAGGTGTGTATTTGTTACTCTCAGGATTAGCACCCAGGATAGTTAGCAGAAAAGAACTCAGGGAATGCTATCGTGAAATAAGCAGTAATGACAATAACAGACAAAGAGAATTTCAAATGTGGAAGGTCAACCCCAAACAATGTTCTAAAAATTTAACCATTCATTTTCTTCAAAAAATAATTTTCAGGAGCTATTTGAGTACATGGTTTCAGAAATTCAATATAGATATTGGAAACAGGCAAACAGACTGCTGGGTGTTCATTCAGTGCAGTGCTGTGCATGATGCACTGACTCTCTATAGATGAGGCTCTTTGATAATTCTGTAAGAATAGATGTTGCCAAATAGAATTTACAGTAAAAATGCAAATAATTTCTGCCTGATTAACAGATAACCCTAGAGACCTTATTTTAACATTCGTCATTACCTATAAGTATCTGCTTACTCAAATGCAATTTGAAACAATGTTAATAGCTCATTGATTAATTACTGTGCTGAATGAAATTTTGATATTCATTTTATTTATGAGTCTTTTTTAATATTTTGAAAATTATATCTTAATAATGTAAACACAAATTGGGAAAAATGGATAGAGGCCTGCCTCTGAGATTGACAAGTTGGCTGCAGCCACCTAACTGAATAGCAGTACAGCTCTCCCCGACAACACACACCTTGCCTCAGAGCACAAGTGCAGGAAGAAAAAAAGGTTTACGAAAAACTCAAGCAGAGACATGCCAACTAATGTTCCTAGACAGAAGCTCTTACCAAAGAGGTAGGTAGGAAATGGCCAATAACTACACATACTGAAGGGTGAGAGCTGAAACCTGTTACCTTGCTGTTTCTTTAGCCCCTTGCAGAATTTAGAAAAAAGACAGGGATACTAGCAGAGAGCTCTTTACTTACGAAAGTTATCACAACAAGCTGGTATGGCAGAGATTGACAGTCACTTTACTGTGTCGTTAATTTGCCCATGACCATTTGGATTGTAAGTGATCATAACTAAGAAAAATATTATTTCTAAATCAGAGAAAATTTAGGGGGCTTAATCATCAAATAAAACTCGATGCATACCATAAACACATTTTTTAAAATATCCCCCAAGAGGATTTCACAAAAATGTCCAAAGGTGTTCTTAATTAGGTACTGTAGTTTGTAGGTCCCAAGCTAATTTAGAAGATCTCCCAAGTCACTCAAATTGCCTCTTCAAACTGTAAGACATTACTCTTTATTTTTCCCAACTGAGCGAACATGACATTTCAAGCTCCCTGCAGGTGCAAGATTAAATTAATTAATTATTTTCAGGCACCGAGGCAGAGTTCCTAGTCCTTGATCATTTTGTATGTCAATATGTAACGATCTATTAGGCCGGGTGTTAC
This sequence comes from Hipposideros armiger, assembly GCF_001890085.2. NCBI lineage: Eukaryota > Metazoa > Chordata > Mammalia > Chiroptera > Hipposideridae > Hipposideros > Hipposideros armiger. The sequence goes on along the minus strand of NW_017732426.1, from coordinate 466,440 downwards.
CTAAATATCTGAAGAGACACCAACAAGGGTTCTCTACCAGGGGACATCGTCAGTCTAAAAATCTACGCCTTACCTTTTTAGGTCCTATTTACAGTAATTCCTCTAGTTGTTCCAATTTTTTTTTTATCGTTCCTCATGCTCTCTCCTCTCTGTGCCTTTGCGGTTTCATGCGCCTGCCCTTACTTCCCTTTTGCTCACCTTACAGCTGCTATTATCTCTTTAGATGCATCCACAACAGAAATATCAAATTGAGGTTCTGAATCCATGACACCCAGGAAATGCTTGAATAGACCAATAGAAAAGCACTTTTTAAAATGTATGTTAGTTGCTTCTTAAAAAGTATGTTTATGTACTTTTCTCCATAAGAAAAGAAATTTTGAATATTAGTATAAATAAATTTCTTATGGCTCACATAAACCATATTCACAAAAAACCAAAAAAACAAAAAACAAACCCACAGCTTCTTCTCAACTTTGGTAAAATAAATCAATTAAAGGATAAATGAATAAAGAAAATAAATTGTTTTAGAAATGTGGTCTGAAAATTCTCTGTCATTGGGGACTTGTTCAAACGGTTTCCTTACCTATTCCTATCACTCACATAGTATTTAATATACAGTAAATAATTTTACTCTTAGAAAAATCTTATAAATTAGATGTTATCCTTTAAAAAAAAATAGGAGGACATGGAAGCTTTGGTATTTTTTTTTTGTTTTTTTTTTTGTTCCAGATCATAATTAATGGGTCTTTCTTAAGTCAAAATCTGGCCTGAAAGCACACACATAATAATGCTTCTGTGGGATTTTATTCCATTGCAGTTATTAAGGAAATAACTTTTTAGCTGTGGACAAGCTTCTAAAATACTTGGCAATATCACTTTCTTATAAACACTTTTTTCTTTATAAGAAATTAACTTTATTCATCTATTCATTTTAAACAAATATTTACTGGACATCTGTGATAGGCCTAGTCCTGTTCTAGAGTCTGCACATCATAGAGGGAAAGAGAGAGACACCTGCTCAGGCCAGGAGAATCAGCGAATAAACAAATTCAGTAATATATACACAAGTAAAATGTTAGATGCAGATGAATCTCACACATAATGTTAAATTTGGTGATGATGCAAGATTGATTAACAATGCAGATTCTTTCAATTGAATAATAAGAAACGGCCTTTCTTAGCAGGTCATATTTAACCTGTGATCTGAATTAGAAGAGTCAAAATGATGAAAAGGAGGAGGAGCCTTTCAGAGGGAGGAAACATGAAATAAAAAGGCCTTATGATGGGACTTAATTTTTCAAGCAATAGAAGTGAGATCATCATATGAGGGAAAAAGTTATAAAGCCTGCTTTTGAAAGCCACCAGATGCCAGACACATAAGATTGAAAATGAGATTAAGGATTTTAGATTTTATGTTAAGTGTGATGGGATACCTGTAGGGATGAGACATCTTGGGGCAGTATCTTCAGGGCACAAAGGACACTGTCCTTTTAGCCCATTGAGCTATTCAAATATCATGTTCTATGAGTGCCGCAATATGGAAAGGTCAGGAAGCTCAGTGAGGGAGTGTTTACTGTTGGAGTTTTGATTTAATAACACTTGGAGTTGCAGGATGTCTATACTTGTTGGCTTCATTTCCTTCAATAAATTTGCCTTATTCTGTGAGCTAATGCTTGCCTGCTGAAATCTCTTGGGAGTGATATTCCAGATCTTGTACCAGGGATAAAAAACAACATAAATGTGGTACTCTAGAAAGTGATATCAACCTCGTGCTTTGTAAGCCTCTGGCATTCTGCATTCATAGGACACTTACTGAGTGTCTTCCATGAGCAGATACTCTTCTAAATGCAGCTACTCTTCTAAATGCAGGGCTATGGCAATGGGGAAAAAAAAATCCTGCCTTCCTTGAGTTTATATTCAAATGGGGAGACAGGAAATAAATACATAAAATACCAACACATTAGATGGTTAAAATTGCTAGGAAGAACAATTTACCAAGAAATAAAAATAGAGAATGTGAGTTGGATATTTACAATATTATTTAGGTGATGAAAGACTAATTGGTGAGGTACTGAGCATGAATGTATGCGGCGGAACATAATTCCAGGCAGAGGGATCAGAGGAGCAAAATCCACTGGGCTGGAGATATGTGCACAAACAAGATAGGAAGCCAGTGTGGTAATAGCAGAGTGGATATGCACGGAGAGAGAAGTTGAAGAGGCCGGATAAATGAATGGGATGGGGATGGTAGGTGGGTCAGACTATGAAGTACTGTAAATAGTTGAAACTATAACAACAGTGAAACTAAAAGTCACTGAAGGGTTCTGAGTAGCAGCCCTCTAGCTGATTGTTGAAAATAGATCAATGATGAGTTTAGAGGTTGGAAGGATGGAGCACCAGCTACATTATGATTGTCAAGGACACACAATATTTAACTTTGTATGTTTCCAATTTGTTCTCCTTCACATATTATTTTAAAACTAAATTTCATCCCATTATCATAAAACAAATATGTTCATTATGGAAACAAATAGTAGCCATAAATAAAAAGGACAGAAAAATCACATAATCCCAACACAGACAGACAAACCCAGATAAGAGACTGATGTATAACTTTCCAGCCCTTTCTTTCTCTTCCCTACCTCATCTCTTTCTCTCTTTCTCTCCCTCCCTCCCTCCCTCTCTCTCTCTCTCTCTCTCTCCCTGTGTTTTGATCTGTTCACTTTAAAAATGTAGGCACTCATACCAAATATCTCTTCAGAGAGGTGCTTATTCTGAATGACATCAATATTTTAGTCACTGGTTAACTCTGCAAAACAGTAGTTTTGAACAAAGTCAACCATTTTATCACTTAGTGGTAAATCTTCTTTATTTTTAAATAAACAGGCCTCTTATCAAATCCATCACAACAAATTAAAAATGTTTTCATATTTTACTAGGTAAAACTTACTTCACTAGGATTTACAAAGAAATATTCACATAGATTGAAACTACCAATGCGTTATTTGTTTTTCATTAGGTATGTGTTTTTATTCTGTCCCACACTAAGTGGGAGCTGAAAGTATGATATACGTGAACTACATGGAATAATATTAAACTAACATTACCGATTTTATGCAGTACGTAAGATGAGAATTATGTTAAGAATTCCTTCAACTTCTTGTAATATGCTAGTACAATCATCTTTCATAAGATAAACACCCAGTGAAATACTGAGTATAAATTAAGGGTAAATAAAAAGTAAATTAATTAAATTATAAATGGGCTGATTGATTGTTGAAATTCAATAATAAAAATAAAAATGTTAACTACTAAATGCCTTTATTATAATAAAATATGGTTCCAACAGAAATAAGAAATATAAAAGTACTATCGGTTCTCCAAAATCATTTCATTTTGAAGCATGCAAAATATATTTTATGTTCTAAATACAGAATAAAAATGTTTCATGTGGTCACATATTAAATAAGTAAATAAGTAAGATACTACAGAAAATACATGCTTCCAAATGAGGTCAACAAACTATACCTCTAAAGATATAAAATGTTATAAAAATCATGACTGGCTTAATGGAAGTATCAATAAAAATCAACAAACTTACAAAATTGGCTAACATTATAGAGAGTACATATTGCTTTTCTGAAAGGCAAGAGAGAATGCATTTGGAGAAAAAATTAAGAACCTCTTCTTTTAAAGCTTCTATAGAGCTTTATCATTTTCTCCTATTGCTAAAGAGGCTATTGGAAAAGTGATATAGACATACAAGATTTTTTTAAAAAGTCTATTGCTTTTTATTTGAAAGTTTACAGATACAAATAAGTCACTGAAATCTATACTATGAATTCAATTAATCACTAAAAGACTACGAGAAATTTGAGTCAATACACAGTACTCCATCTACATATGTGCATTTACCTATAAAAAATAGACACACTGGAGTGCAAATATACACACACAAGTATACTTATAGAAAACTAAAGGGATATTTATCTGTAACTATTAAATATATGTATATATGTATATATCAAAATGGACACAGGTGAAATAAAGTCTATTTCTCTCTTTACCTTTATACTTCTTAACATTCATTTATCTAAATAACTAGTCTGTTCTAAAACATTTCTAGAGTGGATAATTTATGCAATGTTATGCTAATAGTAATTCATGAATGTGCATTGAATAAATATTGCTAGTAAGAAAAATCTCATTGTATAATAGAATATTTTATTTCAAGTCTATATTTTTTAATTAAATAAATCAATAAAATCCCCATTTTAAGAGATAATTCCTTTACTAAAATTCAAGTTGGAAAAATACATTCATTGATTTCCTAAGATAGCTAAGTTGATTTCAAATATTTTAATTTTCTAGTTTAAATCAAAACTTTATCACCAATATACTAGAGAATTTTTTGTTTTGTAACTATATAGTTGACCCTTGAATAGGATGGGGGTTAGGGACACCAACTCCCCATGCAATTGAGTATCTGCATATAACTTTTGACACTCCAAAACTTAACAGCCTATTGTGACAGATAACAAACAATTAACACATTTTGTACATTACATGTATTATATACTGTATTCTTACAATAAACTAAGCTAGAGAAAAGGAAATGTTATTAATAAAATCATAAGGAAGGGAAAATACATTTACAGTAATTATTTAAAAATCTGTGTATAAGTGAAGCAGCACACTTCAAGTGTTTTTCAAGGGTCAACTACAACAAAAAAAAGTTAACTAGATGATACAAGTATATATGACTATAACACATATGGATGCCAATATGCAATTTCACTGAAGCTACACATGAAAATCCTTTGTATAGAAAAGTAATATACAAAAGAACATATTAAGGGAAAGATACAAGAAGGGAAACATTAAAGCAGACATTCTTTAAATACATTTCTTTCCATAGTCTTTAAATTTAGAGCTTTGAAACAAATATTTAAAACTCAGGGTCACTACTGGATGTCTGTGTGGGCCTCAAGGGTGTTTCTAGGACACAATATGTATATGATCTGGAGCCTAGTGGGAGTGGGTAAAAGAACATGTAAAACAGTCTATAATTAAAACGTATTTCCCTCGATACTTTGACTCAAACATTGTCATGGGAAATCATGGGGTAAAAGCAGAACTGTTCAGGGGTAACCTTGGAGAATATGATAAACTACCTTGAGCTAAAAGAGGCTCAGTTCTGAGTCAGATGTAAGAAAGGGACCAGAAGAATGAAGTGTCTAAGAGTATGACATGATACTTTTCCTAGGCAAAACATAACACTTTTTGACAGAAAACATGTCCCTTTATAATTTTCCTGAAAAGTCCTAGAGAACAAGTTATTTACCAACAAATATTTCAGCATTGTTTGCAACTACCACCTAGAGCAGGTTTTTCAGCCTTGGCTCTGTTGACATGTTGGGCTGGGTAATTCTTTGCCATGGGGAGTTGTCTTGGACATTGTGGGAAATCAAATAGCATCCTTTGCCTCTACCCATTAGACACCAGTAGCATCCCCCTATGTGTTCCCTGTGTTCCCTGGAAGGGTGGGGAAGAAGGTTAATAAGAAAGAAGAAACATGGTTTACCTAGAGGTTTTATTTTCAGCTCTCCTGTCTTACAGTTTAACTTAATCTTTTCTTTTCATACATTCATTTTTAATAAATATTTTCATACTGAATCAATAAAAAGCAAAGGCTTTTAATCATCTGATTGATCTATGCCTCCAGGGAAGGCTCTTTTACCAGTGAATTGTCCTGCAATGTGATTCAAGTTTTAGTTTTTCTTACTATTCCAATAAAAATGGACAGGAGTTTTTAATTCCTACTCATATAGTAAAGTGAGAAAAGGGGAAAAAAAAAAGAAATAAAGGTGTGTATATGTGTGTATGTATGTGTGTGTGTATGTGTGTGTAAAATTAACATTCAGACAACACCTATTTAGGGGTATTCTACTGTGACTGGAAAAGTTAGTCTGACCATCAGAGTTCATGTATAATAATTACCTCAATATCCCCTCTTTTGAAAAATCTAACTCTTTACTTGCAATAATGAAAACCAAAATAATGAAGTTAGAAGCATGCAAAATAAAAATTACAATTATCCATGTTCACTGAAAGCCTTCAAATGTGTCTATAGGAAGCCAGACATCAAATTCTATTTCCCTTTGCAGGACACTCCAAGAGTTAATAAAATGTGGCTTTTGATAACATCTTTTCATCATTATTTGCAAAAAAAGATTTCATATATATATTTATTGAATGAGACTTCTAACAAAGCTTGTGAACCTTCTACAGACTATGTCATAAGATTTCATGATAACTTACATAGAAGAATACTTCACCCACACTTTCAGTACTCTTCTCTCTCATGAGACATTTTATAAAAGAAAGATAATTGAAAAATAAAAATTCCTCTTTTAAAAACATTTCCAATTGAAAAAGGGTTATGCACTTCACAGAATTGTCTTCCCTTTTGGGTTCCCAAATTTCTCTTCTTGATGGAGTTTCTTAACAAACCATGCATTTACTAAGTACTTTTATCAAAAGTTTTATTACCACTTCTTGGACAAGAGTGCTAGACCAAAAGCTATGTGTTAAGGGCACACTGCCATTCTCTTCTGCACTTTGCTAAGTAATGTAAACAAATCCAAGAACCATTTAGAGATAAGACATTAGTCCATTAACCCTTTGACATGAGGCCATGAGCCATTAGGATTAATGATATCAATGTTCCTAAAAAATCATCCTCAGGGATTTATTAGAAAGATGAAATTTATAACCGAGTCTGTCAATCTCTACCAAACCTGAGTGAAATTTCTAGTTTTATACTCCAACTCTTCTTACAAAAGTGCCTATTCTGTGTATATAGGGAATACACAATAAATGATTATTGAGTAATAGTCAAACATAGTGAGAAGTCTAACACTTATTTGTGATTAATAATGCTCAACATATTTGTGAAACTTTGAAATGTAGCATATGGTTCTCTAAAGATACAGGAAAGAGAACACCAGAGTAGCATGCCAGCTATGTCTCAATTACATGTAGAAAAACAAACAGTGATTCCACAGTGTAATCATATTTCTTTCAAGAGTACCCTGGAGTCAGTTAAAAGTGGTTATCTCCATATCCAAGATGACCAGGCTATTCAGGCAGAAACCTTGCTGTTTTTAATTATGTATGCTTGTTAAAGGGCTATAAATATGCCTCCGGGCTCTACAGTTCTACAAAAAGCTGTACAAAAAACAGAGATGATTTCCACCCTACCTTTTTTAATCAGATCGCTAGAGCTGTGCTAATTCAACATTTTCCCTTTTTAAGAGTTTCTATATTTGATTAGTAGGCAATAACATTAGAATTCAGCAATATAATTCTGTTTTGTTCTTTGTTCATTGGGGTCTTCACCAGCAGATGTAGTCAGTAATAAAAATACACTTCAGTGTTCATCAAGTTTAGTCTCCAATGAAAAAAAAATAATAAATTTATAAGACTTCAGTGTGATAGTTCAGAAAGATAAAGGTAATATAACAAAATTCAAACACACTAATTCTCTAAGGCATTAATCCATCACATAACAATCAAAATGTTTTCACGATGATCTTTTGTCTAGTTCTTTTTATTACAATAGTTTTAAACTGGGATCCTAGCAAATAGTCTGGGTCAGAGAGTGGGTTCTAGCTAACTGTGGTTATTACTGCACATCTCTATCCCCATCTGCCTCGAAATGAAACAAAAGCATCACTACCTTTTTGCCCTTTCAGATAGAAATAGCCGCTCTTCTAACGCTGTACCTGGTGGAGAGGTGTGGTGTGGTGATCATGGGACAGTCTCTGTTGTCAGACTAACATGGAAGACACTTACTACTTATTGTGACACCAGGCCAGTTTTCATGCTTTCTAAACATCTGTTTTCATCTGTAGAGTAGGGGTAATGACAGGGCCTGCAACTTAAAATTGTTATAGGTACCAAATAAGATGAAAACACTAGAGACTAGGAGTTATAGTTGTTTTATTTACTGTGTATACCCAGCACCTACATGAGTACCTGGCATACAACAGATACTCAATACATATTTTGTCATACAAATGATATGGTTTTTACTTTACTGCATTGGAATGATTTGTTTTCCTGAATACATCACATGAGACCAAAACATGACATTTAATTATCAATAGAGCACACTGTTGATACAATAGTACTACCCCTAACCCTCTGTAGTAAGAAGGATTGAGACCACATTTCTATTGACCACATTGTGTTGACTTTTTAGTAGTTGCTGCTCTTTCAAGTTACACATTCACTTATGTTGTTCTGTCATCCAGTCATATTTAATGATTGCTTTATTCTTATTAAAGTTTAAGGCATGCTTAAGGAATTGAAAGGATTAAACTGGTTTCCTATGCAGCATGGCTGCTCATGTAAACAGACATCAAATGTATCCTTTTCATGCAGAAATAAAACAAAACAGAAAAGTAAACAGAACATAAGTAAAAGCACTAAGTGTGCCTATGTCTGATCTTCAGAGGTACTTAATATGTTAGCATCTCTTCTCTTTCACTATAGAAGTCTTTAAGATAATCCTGATAAGCCTAAGAATCAATAAACTCATAGCAGAACTCAAATTATGCTAAAACACATTGTTTCTGAAATTATCACATTTCACGTCAGACATTTTTATTTTAATTATATTAATGCTAAAAAGCATTGTGATTATACCTATATATTCTGGTAGTCTCTCCTCATCTGTGGTTGGCTGGTACATGGTGTTATATGGTTTTATGCCCCAGGGCCCAACACACTGCAAGTATTTGAAAATATTTCCTAAATAAATAATTTAAAAATAATGTGAATCCATCCAAATTATGGTTTCCTAGTAAAATTCGGTTGACAAATAAAATTTATACTCAACCTAATATTCTGAATATTCCACCTCCTTCTATTTTTTTCTGTTAACATTAAATATAAAATGAAGACTGTACTTAAGAATTCCCTAAGTAGACAAAACCATTTAAGCCATGTAAGCAAAACTACATGAATATTAATTTATGAACACACATGGAACTTAGGTTATTTCTTGTAAATGTCTCCGACAATCATAAAAGAAACAAGTCATCTTTCTAAAAATGGCATGAGAAAATCACTTTTAACCAATCCCCTGCCTTTTCGGAGCCCCAATTGTAATTACCAATCATGGTAAAGGGTAAATTATTATAAAGGGTAAATAACTGTAAAGGGTAAATAATTTCCTCTTCTATAAAATGAGAATAACAATAGAATCTCTCTTATTTTTATTTTTGTTTAAGATTACATGAGTTAATACACATAAAGCACTAAGAACACTGCTTGGCAGAAGGTAGCACCTAATAAATATTAGCCATTATGCTGTCCACCTAGAAGAAGTAGAGTACCTTGCATTTGCTCATGTTTATAATACTAATATGATTACTCATAACTATAATTATAAAAATAAAAGACAAACATTTACCTTACTAGAATTTTAGGAGTTTTAATAGTGATTATTTTTTGAAAAGCAGCATATCCCAGGATTATGTATTTGTGATACCTCCCTATTAAGCAGAATATATTGATTTACAATAACACTACCATTTTAAATTATGATAAATAAGTGCGAGTGATGTGTGAGTAGTGACATCAATGGTAAAGTAATTTTTACCAGGTTGTTAATATACCAGCATTTTTCCAGTAAGAGCTGCACAAGGAGACTCAGCATGAGTAATAGAAAGTATAGCGGATTGAGAGTCCAAAGACCAGTACTTTATTCTAAGCTCTGGTAAACTTTCTGCTGTGATTTTGGACAAATAAGTAAACTTGTTTGAATCAATTTTCAGACAAGTCATTTAACTAAATCTATAAATTAAGAAGGTAAAATTATATTACCTAAGATCCACCCCACCTCCGTCATCTTTAAAGATGATTGAGAAATTCTTTACAATACGTTCCTCATTTTAAAGACCTAATAGGTCAGTGTAGGTTTTAAGAGTAGCACACATGAAATAACCACAGACAATTTCAAGTATTCTGTGATTCTTTAAGAAGCTATAGAGAGTTGTATTTTTAAGTACAGGCTGTGGATCAAGAGGGCCTATGCTTTATCACAGCCCAGTAACTTTCTAGTAGAGTAATATTGGGCAAATTACTTAATTTTGTCTATAGGTCAGTTTTCTTGCTTGAAAAAAAGTATCAAATAATAGTAGCTACCTCATAGGCTTTTGTGAGAATTAAAATATTTAAAACATATAAAGCCTTTAGAACAGCACTTGACACACAGTAAGAGTAAAAAAAAAAAAAGTTAGCCATTATTGAACTGCAGAATGATTTATAGAAGATGGGATTTGATTACACCGGGAGAAGCATTATGCAAGGAATATGTTGGGGATGAGGTGGGGGAAGGGGATATGAAACTTAGATTCTTCTTCACATGCACAAGCTAAGAGAGAAGAAATATTTCTATAAATTAGGGGACTGATGTGAGTAAATGCACTGACATTGGATTCAGTTTTCCTTTCTGTTTTTTTTTTTCTTATGTGGTTTTTCTACTGTAATTTTGATATATACCAAGTGGAAGAAAATGAAATATAAAAGAATAGAGAAGCTACATAACTAAACCTACATCCAAAATATCTTAAGATCAGGCATTTTATTTCAATAAAATATACAATGATGTAAATAGTATAACTGAAAAAAAGAAAAACAAAGAAAAACATGTTTTGTCCAATTAGCTGAATGAATTATTGCTCCATAGGAACAATTTTGTATAAATAGCAAATGCAAGCAAAACAAATATTTATAATTTTAAATATGTTATTTTGAGTTTTATGAAGTGCTTTAAAAAATATAACATTTAAATAACTGGCTCTTTTTTTATGCAATATATTATAGCATATAGCATACATCCAGAAAAAATTTTATTTAAAAAAAAAATTTACTTTTTGTCCCCCAACTGAATCACAAAATTCTTGACATTCAAAAATGGCAATTCCTAAAAGCTTGCCTTAAGCGAAAAAGAAAACAAAAAGAATCTCCAAGAAAAGCAATATCCTTTCTCTGGCCTCAAATTATGTTTTGAAACATTCGAAAGACAGGAGACAAATAAAAAATAACTGCAATCTCAACCAGATAAACGTTTTCTTATATAGCATCATTTTCTTTTTTTAACCATTACAGAGAAATAAAAAATCTGGACATTGGGCTTACCATTCCATTCCAATAGACTATAACTCAGAATGAATGGTGGAAACGGAGCATGTGGGACTGAGGAGTTAAGGGACCGACTTCCCCCAAGAGAAAAGAAAAGAAGGAAGGTAAACTTGTTAACGTGAAAACTGGATCTCCAGAAAAATAAACTAATAATATTTGCTTGAAGAAATTTCCTCATCTATGGAAATTTTAATAGCATGTTCCTGATGGACTGATTTGAGTAAAAACTTTAGAATCTGTGGATTTATAAGCATGGCTCCCTGGAAATTGTTACACTGTTGGTATATAAAATGGAAGTGTTTCATGAATGAAACATTCCTCCCTTTGTGTGAGGTAACACCATGAAACCTCACTTGGAGAGCTGACTTGCTATTCTGGATTAAAGAACAGATATTCAGTGAGGAGAAAAGAGCTCAAAGAGCTAACACTAACGCTAACGCAAACGCAAACGCAAACGCAAACGCTAACCCTAATGCTAATCCTAACCCACCATCAACATCCCAGATCTTTTATCTGAGCTTAACTGCCTGAACTTTGAAAGATTAGTAAAGCTTGGTATCGGGGTAAGATCTATGATTTGTGTTATTCTGATTTGACAATCTGATCCACTGTGTTATCTCACCAGATATTGAATATTCTTTTTTTCATTAAAAACCAGCAGTAAATTTCCAATGTATATACAACAAATATACAACATTCTACTACTACATATTTTTTACTTTTTAAAATCAAATTAATAAAAAGATGTTTTTGCTTTGCAAAGCTTACATTCTGATAAAACACTAGAAAAACAATATATAGTATGCATTATGCATATAAAATTTTATTCATATAGCATTTGCATTACTGAAATGGATAAGATAGTTTTCAAAAGCGTGCTCATTACCTTTCAGGATCTTATTTTTAAAATTCATGTGGCTACACCCAAATGTCAGTTCGATGCTAGAGATCTCCAAAAACAAATCGTAAAATAAAGTTGTGTAAAAATTGTACTAATGACATAAATGAACTCTAAATCTACATGAATACAGTAACTTCTTAAAATGCATATACACCATGGTGTAAAGAAAATTATAATCTGTGTACCATTATTTCTTGCCAAATGAAGCCACTTGTTATTTCAAGTTCACTCTGATATTCTTAGTTAAAACAGTACACATAAATCTCTTTCCAGGTCAGAAATCCTGCCATCCGTATGAAGAAGAAACTTCTATGGAGAGCCTAATGATATTTATTCACTCTCCCTGGTCAATATATTCAAAAACATATTAATACATAAGCCTTCCAGATTGTTCATCAATGTAAGGATGGCTATCCATCCTTACAGGGGTGAGAGAATGCTTTCTTCTGCTCTTGAGCTTTATATTTTCTAAAAAGTTGGAAATTAAAAAAAAAAAAAACCTAAATCATCAAGGGAATTTTAGCAACAATTTTACCCTTGCTGCAATATTTGTTTTCCTCCATCAGAATCCACTTAGCATGTATTTGTCAATGTTCTTCTCTTTTCTTCTCTAGAAATGCTCATGTTACCTACACACTCTTCCTTATCAAGTTCCTTTTTAAAAAAGATAATTTTAAAAAAGAGCCTTTTCTCATTTCATGGGTGTGTGTATGTATGCATAATTTGACTATAAACTTAGAAATTAAGGATGTAATAAATGGCTTTCAGATATTAGGAACAGTTACTAGAAACTATTTTATTGTCATCTGAGACTCTTGTTCATAAACGTCCTGTATGTGTATCAATATACAGCATTCAAAGACAAAAATAGAAAAGTGGAGAAAAACTTTCTCAAAATAGAGGTAAGAGAATAGCTAACAGATATATTCAATGTTTTATCTGGGGTGAAAAATAAGAAAGGTGCTTACATTTCCCTCCACACCCCCAATTTACAGCCTATACTACTCTTCTTCAGTACAATTAATGGTATAAACATATTATGCACATTCAGGTATTCAACAGACACTTGGAAGGCATAGGACATTTTATCAGCTCTTAATGCATATTAATATCAAGAATAACAGTTCTTTGTAATCGAGGATATATATGTCAATGTATCCTTGACATGTGGACTTCTTCCAACTATATATATCAAATGAAATTGACAGTTTGAAAATACATGAGTTACTGTTAAAGTGTTTTTTGAAAGGTGCTAGCATATTACAATGGTGATTACTGATAACAAAGTCAGTAACCGTAAACCTGTCCCTAACAAAGCAGTACCAAGTGAGACAGAGATTTTTTAAAAAGAGTAATTATATATATAAGAAAATAAGACAGAATTATATTTAGAGAGTCCTGTAAGGACAAATAGGCATAAAACACAACAACATAAAAGCATGTCTTTGTTAAATTTTGACATTGCTGCCTCTAGCAGCAAGTCAAATGTGGAAAAGGAAATATATTTTGTTTTCTAAATAAACAAATATTTAAAATAATATCAAATTTTGGTAATTATGAAAAATCAGATTTTGAACACTTTAGCAAGAAAAAAATTTTGTGTGTCATAAAAGTCACATGTGTATCATAACATGTATTTATTTTATAGTCATTAAAAATCATTTAAAACACAACTACATCATAAATATAAGCAAGAATGATAAGCTGCCTATATTTAAAAATATGAAAAATAAGAACATTTAATATGCATATATTTTAGGGCACTCAATATTAAATTTTCAGAATGATTTAAAATAGATAAAATATGTGTTAATTATTAAAATATAGCAAAAGTATACATGGTTTTCCTTCTAAGCACTTATCTATATTTGAATAAATAATCCTTATTATTATAAAATTATATCCTTAGCTAATATATTACACAACTTAGAAAATTAAGCATTAACACAGTAAATGTTCATCATCATAATAATCTCTAGTCCATAATGCAGACTTTAGGGAAATTCAGTCTTTAATAACATATACCATATATACAGTATATAAATTATCTCTATATTTGCACATGTAACAATTTTTGCAGTCATGCAATCCACCTGAAAACAGAAAACGAAACAAAATCCTTACTTTTGATTTGGAAGATCCAAGCACCGTCTATGTCTTTGACATGTTAGAAAAGTTACATGAACTTGAGAAAGTCATTCTACCTCTTCCAATTCCACTTTTCTTATTTGGAAAAAATTATATAATTAAGCTTGTCCATCTCTTATTTTTAGTTAGTTCCCTTCAGAGGATTTCAGACAAACATGCAAGCATAAAAGTAAAGCATGATGTTTCCATTCATTGATACATACTGATGTGGCACTACTTGCAACGGTCAGATGTATTCTGACGTCTCTTGCTTCTTCTTGGAAAAGGATTATCAACTTTAATTTTATTACATGCTGGAGTATAGTACAGTAATTGCAATGGTTCTTATACATTTTTCTAAAAACAATAACAATGCCCCCCACGTTAATCCCTGTTTTTAATTCACTTTTAATGTAATCAAATAAACACATTTTATAGCTAAATGGACAGATTATAACATTGTAAAAAGATCTGAATATTTTTTCCATGAAAGTAAAATCATTAACCTGTAAAGATTTTTGCCTATTATATTCAGCTCGAGTTCCATTAAAAATGTAAAATAAAATCAAAATAAAAGGGGATTTCTGAGTAAGCAGCACTGAAATGTCTTAAAATTGTACCTTTTGAGGTAGGCGTCTTTTTTTTATTTATACTGACAGTTTCTGCAATGTTGCCTTTGAGGCAAAAAGTATCTTTATTGACTCACTCTAGTTCCTAATACAAGTTTTTTTATTATTTTTTTATTGTATCCTAGTCAAAATATCTTTAACTGAATTCTTTCTTCTTCAAAATGATAACTGACCAATCAAACGGACAAAAATCTTTACCAGAGTGCTTTACTGTAGGTGATGTTTCTCACATTATCCACATTTAAAGATTTCAAATATAAAATAAGACAATAAAAAGAAAGAAATAAGGATAAAAGAATAAACTCTAGAAAACTGTCAGAGACACAAAGAGGTTTTTGTATCTTGGATCGTAAAAGGGTGAGTCAAGTGGCAAAGTCAACAAGGACACATACAATGTTTTCATGTAAATAAATACACTTATAGTTTTATTTTAATACCATAGCTTAAACCCAGCATTTGCTCATGTATACTATATGTTACATAATGATTCAAAT
Source organism: Hipposideros armiger (assembly GCF_001890085.2). Taxonomy (NCBI): domain Eukaryota; kingdom Metazoa; phylum Chordata; class Mammalia; order Chiroptera; family Hipposideridae; genus Hipposideros; species Hipposideros armiger. Next base: position 451,075 of record NW_017732426.1, on the reverse strand, counting down.
AACTTAAAATGTTTGATAACATATTTCTGAATGATACTACCATTAATCATAATTAATTAATTGCCTCTGAGAAATAGAGAACTGAGTAAAGCCTACTTTCTTCTCCTTCATTCTATGGCTCTTCTGTTACCCTGTACCCTGCCCACAACATTGAGCCACTTATCCTTGCAATAAACTACAACATTTAAGAGTGCCTTGTTGCCACCTGGCTGTTTGATAATTAAAGTGAACTTATTGTTCAAAATTAAAAAAACAGGGACACACCAAAATCAGGTGGCAATGTCAAGTCTGGAAAGCAGGCTTTCATTTATGACACACTCAAGAAACTTCCCTCAATATAAGGTCCAAATCCAATAAACTTCCCTCACTTGTTTAGACTTCTAGTTTTCTGACCTTCTGTAGTTAGAATAAGACTTCATTATTTATCCTATCTTTGATCTCAATGCAAGGAAATAAATAAAGATAATTTAGCTCTTCTGTAGACACTGTCCCACTAAGATGGGTGAGACTAGAAACATTGTTTTCCAACTTACCCAATACACAGAGAATATGTGGTGAAATTAAATGAAGACTATAACCAAAGTGACAAGTGACACGGATGACAAAGTTGAACAAAAAATATGTACTGCCAAGTGGAATATTACATTCTAGAAAGCTGCACATAGAGATAATTTTTAAATAAAGGTCTATTTTTGCTTTAAAAATACATTAAGGATAAGGTAGGGATATGTTAGTTGAAAGTTCATCCATCAATATTTTATGCAATTTGGTACAAATGCAAATAGTGTCAAATATTTGTAATGAAAACATTTCTGTATTACATACTCTGAGAAATGGCTAACAAATGTAGTAATGGAAAACTGATTATATTCAATATTTAACATGTCACCGATTTGCGATACATTCCTTATGGTCAAATAATGATTTAACCTAGGTTGAAATATGTACTGGTTTAAATAAACCTTCAGTGCATGTAGGATTCCACAGGGCCTTGAAAAGAAGAAAACAAAAATGAATAAATGAAAGACATCAAATTAATAAAAACAAAATGAAATGAAATTTAATATGAAGACATAAAATGTTTAAACACTTAAATAAAAAACACAAACATAAAACGGTTGTATTTATGATTTTATAAGTCAAAATTGCTATTAAAATATTTATATTAATGATGCTTGCATGCTCCTAACTTCCAATTAAATATACTTTACTATGAAACTCAAGGTAAAAGAGGGCAGATCAGTAAACTAAATTTTCTTATTTCTTTGGTTTTGAAAGCAGAGTCAAAAGTAACAGTAAAAAGCTTCAAGAAAATTAAATAATCAAGTAATATGTATGTCTCACATGGCTCTCCTAGTCTTTTTGTAAACCATATTTAGTTACCACAGAGCTCCAACAGAATTTTGTCAATCAGCAGCAATTATTTTTATTATTTTTAAATCTAAAATTTATTGCAGTTTTAAGTGATAGGAAACTAAAACATTTAAAAGTCTTTCATCTTAAAAAAAATCTCCTTTGTTGAGATAATACAGATAACAAAGATATATAGGATACAAGAATTACAAAATATGGTATCTGTCCCCAAGGAATGAAGAATTTAATTTGAGAGACATAAATGAATATAAAAAGGGGGAGCCGTACTACAAGATGATAGGTGATATGTAGATATAGAAAAGAAATACGCACACATACACACATATATCAGTTTGACATATACAGTATTGACAACTACAAGATAGTAGGTTATATATAGGACTGATAACTACTGAAATAGTTCTACGACATGAAAGATCACTTCTACTTGGGGTGGTCAAATCAAGAATATGAGATTGGAGCTTGGCCCCAAGAGAGAGATATATTATAGGGGAGCAGTAATCCAAGTAAAATGGTTACAAACAAAATAAACAAAACATTAAACAATAGAGACAAGATATAGTAATGCATGTTGGAGTATTTTAAGTGAAATAAAAGGTTTATGTGTAGGAATGGTAGGAGCTAAAATTGCATAAATACGGAAGGGAATCATTTTAGCAGCTATAGATGCTGTTTTGAGGAATGTGAATTTTATCTTTTAAGCCCAGTGAGACATTAAGAAAGAGTTGTAAAGTAGAAATACAACACAAGGCACGCTATGTGGGTATTTTATTTGCTTGTTTGTTTCGGCTTTTTTTGCATATTTATTTGTAGTGTTATATAAATTAGAATGTGTAGAGCCTGTAAGTAGGAAGATAAGACCAAAACCAATGTGAAGTCCTAAAGCAGCAAGCAATATGATAAGGTGACTGTTATTTATAATATGATTTGCCCTGTCAAGATGACTGTTCCAGGTTTATTCACAGCTGACCCATCATTCAGGTTACAGTTCAAGGGCAACTTCCTGAGAAAAAGTCTTCCCTGATGAACCTCTTCTAGGCACAAGATCTCCTGTTCACCTGATTCATTTCTTAATTTCATCTTTCTGCTTATTTCCATCACGTCCCTTATCACTGTGAAATTTTCTTGCTTAGTTTTATAATTTCTAATTTATTGTATGTCTTCAATCCACTAGAATATGAGGTTTATGAAGAAAGGATTCTTGCCTATGTCTCATTCACTGCAACAATCTTAGTGCCTGGAATACTCTCATTTTATTTTTATTTTTAAATGACTGTATAAATGAAAGCAAAAGGAACCACAATACCTGTATGTTCTACATAGAGGCAGGTATGTATTTGCCAACCAAACATTGTTCTTAAAAAAAAATACACAGGATCATTAAGACTAACAAATAAACATTTAACAGACACCCAGTGTTCAGTACCTGCTTTCCAAATTCTAGTTAAACCAATATAAAAACTGTGAGAATATATTTTTATATTTTACATATTTTAGAAATGAGGAATTCTGCTTTCTACAAAATGAAGGTTGTCCCAGTGGCCTGGCCCACATCACAAATCTAAACCTATGTCAGCCCACCTTTATGGGAAACATGTCACTATTTAGAAAACCTAACATAAACCAATCACAATCTTCCAACTCAGCTTTTGCTCATTCACCTTACTCTAGAAAACTTGACTTGCAAGCCTCACCAGGAAATCCCCCCACCTCCTAGCCAATCATGGTCCACTTTGTGTTGCTGCTTCTAATGCTGCATACATCTTGCTCTGGTCCCCAAACCCCTCGGGACAAGTAATCCACTGCTTGTGAGGCACTGCACTCCACAATACATAGGTTGTTTTTGCTCGAATAAAAGATATCAAACTCATTACTAAATTGTGTATTTTTGTAATTTTACAGATTAATGACAAGGATAGAGTCTAAACATAGCAGCTGAAGATTCTGGGATGGCTCCTAGATGCAGGTGAAGGTATCCACAGAGCCTTTTCGGGTCCCTACCTCTCGGGATCTCTGGTAAGCTTCTTTTGGATTGAGCTCCATTTATTCTGCATTCTGGGCTCTTTGAGGTTGTTTGTTCTAATACTTCCAGTTGGAAAATTGGGGTGTGAGAGACTCCAGATATTTCACAGTGAGACTTAGAGGTCTCAGGAACTGTGCACATGCAGTCAGTAAGACGGCTTGAATTAGGAAGCATTATTTCAACAGGGGAAAATAATGGATACCCCTCAATCTAAACAAAGCAGGGACACACCTCCTGGGACTCCTGCCATTTTTGTGATTAAAAAAAAAAAAGGTGCAAACAACCATCCATTCCTAAAACATTGGCAAGAAATAACGAAAGATAATTTAGAATTATAGTGGCCATTTGGAAGCTTTTATAACCTAGACAAGGTTATATGCTTATGAAGAGCACTTGAATGTAAAAAAAAAAAAAAAACCAAAAAGCTAAACAAAAAGAATGGGATACTTTCTTTGATTGGTATGCTGATGTGTAACAAAAAGCTTCTGAATCAAAAATTGTGTCTCTTAAAGATTCTTTGCCAAAAGCCACTACTGAGTGAAAATACAGAAATCTAAAAAATCTAAAAAGCACTCCATACTGTGACTCTATTCCTGACTGTACACCCTCCTCTCACTTCCCCTCTTCTCAACAACCCAGAGACTCTCAATTCACTGCTGGATCTTCCTTCCCATTCCGAAGATCTTACCACTTAATTCCCTTTTAAAATTCAGCAAGTAGATAATCTTGAGAAAAACAAGAATGCCCTGAAATGTATTCCCCAAACCACTTTTACACGATAGCCCAAGGGTGAAATGTGAGCAATAGTAAATTACTTCCCTAAACGTAAAAAGGATCCTTAAAAACTTACTGAGGAATTTAGAATTTTGATTAATGTGTGTGACCCAGGAATCCCTGACTTATCACAATTAATATACATTCTGGTGGGTCCAGATAAAACCCAAAAAGGATTTAGAGAGGCAGACTGGATGAAACCTAAGGAGGAAGCCACAGATGCTAGAAGAGCTTGTAAAATGACTCAAGATTTTTTAAGGGTCATTCCCAGAATATTTCTACCAAGAACACATTGGACTCTTGTTCAGTCTTGTAACCAAAAAAAAGGATGAATCAGTAGATTTTAGAAATAGATTTGAATCTTTATTTCTGAGACACTCATAGTTTAGTGAAATAACTTCCTCAAATTAACCTGCCTTCACTGTCCCTCTTTATGAGTGGTCTTCCTAAATCTTTCCAGTATGATCCAGAACGGGAAGTCATGACTATTGATCAAGTCTGTATTCTGGCTGAATATTTCGAATGTACTTTAGAATTAGAAAAAAACCAAAACAACAAAAAAGTGAAGCTACCAAGCTCATGGCCCTCCAGCTCCAACAGTTCCAAGGAACTCAGCTATTAAACAAGCCATCTTAGCATTTTAAACTTCAAGGGGCTCCACCTAAACAATCCTGGCCCCCAGGTCCATGTCACATCTCTGAAAAGACAGGATATTGAAAAAGAAACTGTCCCCAAAGAAAACAAATGCTAGGCCTATCTCCCATATTTCCAAAACCATATCAATGATGGGGCTCCTAGGGAAATATACAACAGTTGCTTCCTGTAGTCACTCTAAGTGAACATGGTAAAATTCAAACCAAAATACGTAGAGAAAGATGTATAGGTTTAGTAGATAAAGGAGTGACCTCACCTATGTATGTAAAGCCCCACTTTTTCAAAGCAACTTATCCCCTCTGAGGGGGAGGATATATATATATATATATATATATATATATATATATATATATATATATATATATATGTGTGTGTGTGTGTGTATATAT
>NW_017732426.1:425755-445848 GCF_001890085.2 Hipposideros armiger | reverse complement strand
TATATATATATATATATGTATATGTATGTATGTATGTATATATGTATATATATGTATGTATGTATGTATGTATGTATGTATGTATGTATATATATTTTAGTGGGGTTTCAAATAAGACACCAAGACATTCACCATCAAAACAGGTCCACATGACCTTAGGTCCAATTGCCTACAATCATGTTTTTCTACTTTGTGATTCAATCACTTAGAATTTAATCAGCTGAGATCTTTTATCTAAATTACAAGAGCACAAATTTTACCCCCAATAGAGAAATAACCCTTGAATTCCCTAACCAGCCTGAATCAGAATTACTACATGCCCTACAATTTGCTATAGAGAACGCTGAAGATGAGTGACCCAATGAGACTCCAGAATTATCTGAACTTCCTCAGACTCTCTTGGCAACTTTATCAATAGACATTGAAAAAACCAAGAGTGCTGAACCTATAAAAATCCAAATGGACTCTACCGAACCTTTGCCAAAATTTCTTCAATAGCCATTAAAACTAGAAGCTATGCAAAGACTCACCCCCACTGTCAAATCTTTAATTTCCCAGGGGTTATTTGTCCCTTGCCCCAGCCCTTGTAATGCTCCTATTCTTCCAATTAAAAAGCCAAATAGGCAAGAATAACAACTTATGCAAGATCTAAAGATGATAAATAAAATTGTGATTCCTCATTTCCTGGGGGTACTCAACCTAAAAACCTTATTATCCCAGGTCCCACCATATCCTAAATGATTCACAATAGTAAACTTATGTTCAGCTTCCTTTATCATCCCTGTGGTCCCAAACAGCCAATACTTATTTGCCTTTAAAAGGAACTATTGGAAATATACTTGGACTGAATGCCTCACAGATTTACTGAAGCTCCCACCTGTTTTCCCAAGCCCTCTATCAAGATCCAAGCACCCTATGATTCCCACAGGATTCCTCATTTTTACAATATGTGGATGATCTGTTGCTATGTTCTCCCATTCAGGAAGCGTCTCAATTAGACTCTATATATTTACTCCAATAGTGGGCAAACGGATCGCAAGACCTCAGAGGAAAACCTTTAGCTTTGCAAACAGGCTGTTCACTATTTAGGACATGACTTAAGAGCTCAGGGGTTCCACTTTCTCCAAGCATATACAATTAATGCAAAACTTTCTAAAACCTAACACACACGCACACAAAACAAACAAACAACTTAGAGGGCTTTTAGGGCTGGCAAGATATTGCCATCTCTGAGTTGCTAATTTTTCCTTGGCACTTCCCCTTTTTATGGACTCACCAAAACCTCCACAATAGAACTCCTACAATGGAAGACAAGCACAAACAAGCATATACTGACCTTAAGAGAGCCCTCCAGGGACTCCCTACATTGGGCCTACCCAACTATGACAAAGCTTTTACCTTATTCATTTATGAATGGAATAATCAGGCTTTAGACGTTTTAACTCAAGACCAAGGTGGGAGAATGAGACCTATTGCATATTACAGCATGCAGGTAGACGCATTAGCTAGAGCTTAGCCCCATCTTAAGGGGATCACAACTGCAGTGAAATCAGAAGTCTCAGCAGAGACGACCTTAGGATATGCTGTTTAAAATCTTTTAAACTCAGGTCTAACTCAACATCTTTCCTTGAATAGACTCATTACTTATGGCTCCTACTTTTGTCTCCATCAAACATACATCTTAAACTACTCCTATTACCGCGCTTTCCTTATCATGTGAGGGGGAAGAGTATAACTGTGAGACAGTTATTTTCCAGTTAGTTACCCCGTGTCTAGATATAAAGCATATATTCTCACATAACCCAGATTTAATTCTACATGTGGATGGGTCCTATACCAAAAATAAGCAGGGGAAGTATTAAGTTGGTTATGCAGTCACTACTGAATGAGTTAATTAGACACAGACTCCTCCTACAATGTAATGCAGCTCAACAGGCAGAATCACTTGCCTTGGCTAATGCATGCATAATCACTCATGGAAAATCAGTGAGCGTTTACACCGATAGCCACTCTGCCTTCGGCGTGGTACTTGACTTTTGAATGTTATAAAAATAAAGACATTTAAGCGGCACTCCTATTAAAAATGGGGTGCAAGTATGACTTCTCTCTGCCATTCTGTTCCCCACTAAACTCACTATAATTGAGATTGAGGCTCACACTTAAAGAACTAAGTCCAAGTACCAGGAAAATGCATTGGCAGGTTTCCATGCCCAAGCTACTGCATCCAGGGATTGATAAAATCTACTGCGTGGTTCAAAGGCCCATTAATTTTCTAACTCAACCTCACACTTCACGACAAGCCATTCCCCCTCCAGGGCAACAGCAATACTGGAAATCAAAGGCTCATAAATTCAAGGAGATCTCCCATCTCTGGAGAGTCAGAAAGGCCACCTGGTTCTCCGAGGTTTCCTCAAGCTGCCCTTGCTCTATACCTTATGTTTCATGACACACCAAGGAGCAGAAAGAATAATCCAAATTAAAGGCACAGTATTCATGGGGAAATTTCTGTAAGGCTCTAATTACACTTTTTAATTGGCGCAAGACCTGTGAAACTCATAATCCTGGTTAAACCATACAAGTCTCAGGGGGAATAACTCTAGCCCTGATGAATGCAACTGGATTGTACTCAATTGCTCTAGCACAAAGTTATCAATAAGTACTAGTCATTGTTTGCTTCTGTTCTGGATGGGTTGAGGCCTTTCCTTGTAGAAAGGCCAATGCCGTTTTTGCCGCAAAAACAAAAACAAAAAAACAAAAAAACTTTTAGAAAATGTTATCCCATCTTGGGATAATCCTAGGGAAATTTTCAGTGACTGAGGGAACTGTTTCACTGGACAAATTGTACAGGTCTTCAATAAGATTCCCCATACCACGTGGCATTATCATCGTCCCAAACAACCTCAATCACCAGGAAAAGGTGAAAAAGCCAGTGGCATCCTCAAATGTGAAGTATCAAAGTTTTCAGAATTCACAAAACTCCCATGGCCTAATGATCTACCTTTAGGCCTGTTTTTGTTTTGTTTTGTTTTTAAAGATTTTTATTGGGGAATTGGGGGAGGGGAACAGCCAAGTTGTTGTCTTTCAATCTTATTTGAGGAGAGCGCAGCTAGCTCAGCTCCAAGTCCAGTCACCATCCGGCTGCCTGCTGCAGCTCATGGAAACTCAGCTCAAGGTGCTGTGTTCAATCTAAGTTGCTGTGTTCAATCTAAGTTGCTGCGGGGCACAGACCCCCATCCCATGTGGGAGTTGAAGTGGCAACCTTGTTGTTAGGAGCACACACTCTAACCACTGAGCAATCCAGCTGCCCTAGTCCTGTTTATTCTCCAAAGGACTCCATATAGAACTCACAAATCAACTTCTTATGAAATGATCACAGGAAGATCCATGTCCTCATATTTTCACATTTATCCTGAAATGGCACAATATTGCAAATCTCTTATGTATTATCTAAAGTACATTTCCAACAGGTTAAAGAAGACTTTCCAATTCCAGATTCCATAAACTTTCCTTCTCACAAACTGGAACTTGGGTCTTCTGGAAGAGACGTTTAAGAAAAAAAAAAAAAAATCTGCCTTTGCGCCTTAGTGGAAGGGATCCTGTCAAGTGTCCCTCCCCATCAACACAGCAACTAAGCGTCAGGGCACTGGGCCCTTGATCTGCATCTCTCAACTGAAGAGGGCACTGCCCGATTCCAACACCAGCACTCCCACCACTGGCCTTCAACTCAAATTTGCATGAACTAGACTACTTCCACCCAAGGTGCCAGCTCATAACTTCTTACTTTAACCGCAAACATAAAACCCTTTCTTTCTCTCCTTCTTTCCTTTACTTTGGCATTGGCCTAGGAAGTTAACACTGTCATCATATCACCCAAGACATTGCTAAGGGAGTAACCTTTCAGACTCATCATTAAGAACTCTGATCTGCCCATGATGTTAAATATATCCAGGTCCTCCCGGTGACCAATTTTTCTTCCATTCCCAATGTCACCATAAACTACAATCAACTTCCCCTAGAAGTTGCTTACAGAGTCTGACTTTTACAGTCAGTACGTCTTGTGCCTTGCTTTGGCTTCTCTACTATCATCCCTGTATGAGCTCAGACAGACAGAAATTCCTTCAAAATGTCAGCACGTTCTTATGATCATCTAAATACAAACTGCCCCTGGCATAGAACTGCAGATTTTTCCATAAGCACCTGCCTCTGCAAAGAGTTTAGAATTTTTATTTTAGAAGATTATTTCCCCAAACTTCATGAAAACCTAACTGATACATGCTTAATTGGGCAAATGGAAAATTCCCAGTGAAGGAAACTATTAATAATACTATTTTAATGGGAATAGTGTGTGCCCCAGAAGGGTTTTAGGTTTTTGTTTTTTTTTCTGTTTTGTAGCAACTTTAAGGAAAACACATTCTTCTTGAGCCTATGTATGCCCAGATGGGTGGCGTTTAACCAGGGAGTACCATTTGCATTATATAAACATACCCCTAACTTTTCATAATCCAACTGAGACTTCTCAGTGGTCAACTGTGCTCAATTTGCATTATTGAATCAAATAGGAATTTCCAGGAGGCATTCACAGATTCAAGATTCACTTCCTCTGGCAGAGCCCTATCTCCTGGCTAGGTGTATGGGCAAATGAGGCTCTGATCAGGAATCTCTCCTTAACTCTTGAAGGTATTGCTGAATCTGATGCGAAAGCAATAGCTGCCCAACAAAAATCTCTGACTCTCTGACCAAAGTTGTTCTTGTGCATAGGATCGCCCTGGATTATTGTTTAGCTGAGCAAGGATGTTTCTGTTCTGTGGCCAACACCATTTGCAATGCAGGATTAACATTTCTGGGGAAGTTGAGATTCAACTATGTAAGATCATGGAACAAACCCTTTGGCTTAAGAAAGTGCCTCCTAATTTTTTTTGTCTTACTTGGGGACCGGACCGTAGCTTCAGGGAGCCCTCCAAATGTTTGGCACTATCCTCCTTACAGTCTGCCTGGTGCACTGTGTTCTCTCAGAGGCTTTAAATGCACGCATACAGCTGCTGGCAACTACACAAATAATCTCTCTTCTCCTAGAATGACAATCATGAGATGAAGAAAACAGTCAACTCAGGGACAGATACCGCAATATCCTAAGCTATGATGAGCAGTCCAAGATACAACCTGACTCCAACATCAAAAAAAGAGTGGTAGCTCAGAATGGCACTAGTGCCTTGAATTTTGATCAACACTCTAAGTACAACTCTCAATAAAATTGAGTGTATTGATCAGAAGTGGGCAACAGAGATAGGACGTATGTATATTGGGACCCACAAAATGAAGGTTGCTCCAGTGGTCCAACTCACCTCACAAATCTAAACCTACGTCAGCACACTAAACAGTGATGGAAAATACCTCACTCTGTAGGAAACCTAAAATATACCAACCACAATCCTCTAACTCAGCTTTAGCTGGCTCACATTATCCTAGAAAACAGGACCTGCTAGCCTTAGCAGGAAACCCCAGACTTCCTAGCCAATCAGGACCCATTTTGCATTGCTGCTTTTAATGCTGCATAAAACTCTCCCTGGTCCCAAATCTCTCGGAGTGTGAAGCACTGCACTCCACAACCCATGGACTGTTTTCCCTTGAATTAAGATCAAACCTGTTACTAAATTGTTTGTTTTTTTGCCATTTGACAAATATAGCTTAAGACTCCCTACATTCATATATTTAATAAAACTCTAATCCAGATCCACTTTTTAATATTCTAAAAAATGTTAGTAAGATGAAGAGGAAAAATATCATAGGTTTAATATGTTGAGAGACACAAATGTCACTAAAATATATGCCACTAACATTTCTCTTACCATCAAAGTTTATAATATTCTAGTACTTGTCACTCAGCTAGGACAAAAAGCTCCAATACTTCTGTGTCACTTTTAGCTAGTAAAACACAGAGAGGACTGTAAGGAAATATTAAAGCTCAACTAATGAGAATAAATGGTTCCCTGTGAGTGCTCGTAGAGACAGCAATAATTTAAAAAATACAATTCTCTTTATGGTTAACCACTCCGGGGATATGGTAAATTTTTAAAAAATCAGTTACAGAATAGATAATCTGAGGCTTTAAAATATAATGCATTCAATATAGTGTCAAATTAGGAAAAAAAAAACTCCACTATTAAATGTGTGTTTTTAATAATTACATTTTGGAAGAGAAGTGTCTTAATTTTTCTGTTTACTCAAAAATTTTCAAGTTATTTCATTTTGTGTGAAAGTAGTACTTAAAATTAAATACACTGTACAAACAAAATTTCATATCATTACGTCAGTGTTGTGGAGTTTGCTTTTTTAAATAACACTTCTACACTGAAATTACAAATTTATGACTATAAAGGCACATACGTTTATTGCAAAAGGTGTACAAAAGAGATAAGCAGAAATAAAGATATAAAATGCCATATTCCTAACAACCAGGGCTGATCACATCACCTTTTGTATATTCATTTTCCTTTTTTTTACCCAAAATAGACCATAGGGTATATTCTGTTTTTTTTTTTAAGTTACTATACTTGCTATTTTTTTCCCCACTTAATGACTTCTATCTTTCCTTGTTACTATATTTTCATCTTATCTCACAGCTATGTTTATTCAATATTCTGAAATATCCTTCAAATACATGTTACTGTTGAGCTGCCCAACCCAAGCTTTAGTCCTGAACCATGCATCACATGCATATAAATGCCATTTGAATCTTGCATCTAATTTTCTTTTTTTTTTCCATTCTTTTTCTTTTTCATTTTAATTTAAGTAATAGCCATTCCTTTTACTAAGAAAAGTTCTAAGCATAAATATCCATAAAAATAGAAAACCTGGTGCCACAAACATCTGCATACCTACCACCTAGACTCAGTAATTATGAGTTGCCATAGCTGTTTTTGTTTTTTTGAGTGTCTCTTCTCTCTGTGTGTGTGTACACACACACACACACACACACACACACACACATACATGCATACACACATTACATTTATCATTATGTCTCTTTAGTGTCTCTAAGATAATCCCCCGATTTTTAGTGTCACTTTCTTTTTTAGGGGTAGATATCAGTTGTCTCAAAATGTTGCACCCTGGAATACTTTGGGTGCTAGTAAAATTTAATTGAATTATTAGCTGAATCTTACAATATACATAAATAACTTCAAAATAAGTATAATAGTAGTAACATAATTTTACTACTAAGTCAAGCATTAGAATTTTTGCAGCTCTCTTTTGTCGTTAGACTGTGGCCAACTAAGGGTGTATGACCAGAGAAAGGGTTCCAAATTAATTTCCCCCCCCCTGTGGTGATACCACTTTGATGTATAATTAAGTTTATCTATTTCAAGTGGATTTTAATCTCTTCATTTTCTTTTCCCATTAAAACTAGATTAAATATATATACTCAAAAAATTTCACTTTATTGGTTCCTCTTCTACACTGTTCTATATTTCTCTCTTGCTTCCCCTATGGATAAATATTTTTATTTTTCTGCTTTCTGTTATCTGTACATACACAAAATGTTACAAAAATAAAATACTACACAACTGCTTCACACCTTGATGATTTCACTTATAAATATAGTCTTGAGATTATACCACATCAGAACATTGATGTTCCGCCTTCCCGCTTTTTTTTTTTTTTTGGCTTTACATCCCCCCATTTTGTGAATAGGAGCCTTTATCAAACAGCCCCCTGTTGATGGATCTAAGTGTTGTTTTTCATTATTAGCTAGTACAAATAATGCCCATAATGGAAACCTGTGGAGATGCTGTTTTGTATATATGAACACATGTTCAGGGTGGATTTCTAGAGATGGAATTGCTGAGTGGAACAGCAACAAAAATTATACATATTGTTTCAATTTTCAAAATTGCCCCCCATAGGGGATTGATTGTGCCATATAATGATGTCTGTCTTCATAAGGAAATAAAAAATAAATAAATGTAAAATAAATGTTTAAATGTTCACATAATTTTGATATACAGTCATTGAAATTATGAAGTAAAAACTTATGTATTAATAGTATGGTAAAATACTTTTCATTATATTTGAAATACCAAAAATATATGTAAATACATACATGAGCTCTGACAATTAAGTCTGCAAACTCATCCCATTATAAAAAACCTGTTACATGCCTCATTGCTGAATATCACTACGGTCACCTTCAAAGTACTCCCCTTAGGAAGCTATGCACCGATGCCAGCACCTAGTCCACCCTTCAAAGCAATTTTGGAACTCTTTTTCTGGAATGGTCAGCAGCTGTCATCGTATTACCCTTGATGTTCTGAATGTCATCAAAATGTCTTCCTTTCAATACTGCCTTTATCTTCGATTAAAGAAAGAAGTCACTGGGGGCCAGATCAGGTAAGTAGGGAGGGTGTTCCAATACAGTTACTTGTTTACTGGATAAAAACTCTCTCACAGACAGTGCCATGTGAGCTGGTGCATTTTTATGATGCAAGAGCCATGAATTGTTGGCGAAAAGGTCACGTCATTTAACTTTTTCATGCGGCCTTTTCAGCACTTCCAAACAGTAAACTTGGTTAACTGTTCATCCACTTGGTAAAATTCATAATGAATAATCCCTCTGATACCAAAAAGGTTAGCAACATCATTGCAACCAGTTCAAGAACTTAATTGTCAGACCTTGTATGCTTAGGTACACATCATATTTTTATAGATAATGATTCAGTGTTTATTCCCAGTTCAACATTAGTTGTTCTTTAGGCTTAAAAAAAAGAAAAAAAATTATCAATTCTTTAGGTTATACTTAATGCAATACAAGAAAATGATAAAGCTGTTTTCTTTTTTCTCTGAAAATTACTCTATATTAGACTATACCTTAAACAAATTTTCCTCTAAATTGATGGATTTTATCCAAATCTATAAATCTATAATCACAAAACTCATAAAATAATTACAGATCTAAAGTAATTTTGATATGTAAAGAGCTTTGACTCTTTAAATACTCTGGTGGTTGGTGGTCACGTAGCCCGAGCCTGCAGCCGGGGAAAACAACCTTGTCACACCCCTGGGCCCATAAGAAACAATAAGAAGGGAACAGAATCATAATTGCAGGAAGAGAGATATAAGCAAGCCCAGGAAAGTTTCTCAAGTTTAGCATGCTCCTTGGTTAAAAAGAGCTGTCTTCTAGTTAGTAACTTGTCCTCATTATCACAGTAAAAATCACACCCCTCTGTAGAGATTTAATATGCAAATGAGACATGTGATGCATGAAGTAGCATGTAGGTATATTACACAGGGAAGGACCTGCTCACTTCAACATACTTTGGGGAGGGAAAAAGGAAAGAGGAAGGGATGGACCCCAATCCCAACAGCCTGTAAAACCGCTGTGCCTGTAAACCTCGGGGAGGCACATCCATTCTCTCTGGAGTTGGCTCCCTTAGTGCATCAAGCCTTTGCTTTTAATAAACCTTTCTCTCTGAAAAACTGTTTCGCCCACTGTTTTGATTTCTATCCTGAGAGGGGCAAGAACCCCTGCGTGGAAACACTCTGAATTACAAATTATCCTCTTTTGGTAAAAATTTTCTCTGGTAAGTAATTCAGCTCTATAAATTTAAAATACTAATTATCATCTTAATCATGTAATGTCATGTAAAATTATCATTTCCTGTTATTTTTACTTTATAGAGCACAGGGTTAATGTTAACGCGTAGCTCCCTCTTAACTTTCTGTAATGTGATGTGAAAATTTTCATTTCTTTGCCTGTTTGGTATGAAGCCAAACATTTATGAAACTTTTTTTTCCCCCTCAGCTTTCTACAGTAATTATGAAAACATTTTACATCTTTATTTTGAAATCCTTGTTAAAGAGAATATCACAGGTCCAAAATGGCGCCACTTGTGCTAAAGCGCATGATACCAAACGTAGATTGAATACTTCACCTAATTACTATTTCAACCTCTCCCAGAAACATAATCTTAATCAACCAGTCTGGAATTTTCTGGTTAACATAGATAAGGTAATCTGTCACATGGTCCCTCTACATCCCTCATAGAAATAAAAGGTAATCTGTTGATAAAAATATTGGCTGTTCTCTTTCTCCCAAAAGGCAGGACCCTGGTCTAAAAAGAATCCCTTCTTTTCTTTTGTTAATAGCTTGTTTGCCCCACCCTTCCTCCTACAAAAACAAAATCAGAAAACCAACAAACAAAAAAACCCAAAAAACAAAGCAAACACACAAGCAAAATGAAACAAAAAAACCTCCCTTTCACACAAATCCTTGGAGCATCCTTCTAGTTACTAGATGGGATGTGGCAAGATTCATGAATCATTTAATGAAGTCAATTAGATCTTCACATTTATTTGGTTGGATTTTGTTTTTTTAATACATTAATAATATAATATTTTAAGATCTCCCCCCACCACCAATTATAACAGTTCTTTTACAGGCAGAAGGTATAGGATAGTGAAGGGAAGCAGAATTTGCTACCCCAAAATATGCCTCTTTAGCACAAAGATTACTTTTAAAAAAACTGCAGACATATGAAAAGCTCTGGAAAATGAGTAAAAGTTACTATTTGTAAGAGACATTTACATTTATAAGGGAAATCTCTATTTTTAAGAGTCTCCCTCTCAGAACCAGTGGAGGATGAACTAATCTCTGGAAACTCTTATCACTGGAGAAGGTACCCACTTAAATCTGCATAACAACCATAACCTCCTCCTTTACTGTGCTTTTCCTGCTCACCTCCCATACTGGCCTATCTCCCCCACCTCTCAAGATTATTTTTTGTCTTTAGTTGAAGTTGGTATTTAAGTTGGTGACTTGGGGATTTTGGGGAGTTATTCAGTTTTCCTGGGTATCTTCTTTATATAAGAGAGGTATACCTGTTGCTAAACTGTTTTTCTTTGTTAATCTGTCTCTTATATAGAGAAATCTCAGCCAAGAACTTAGAAGGGTAGAGGAGAAATTATCTTTCCTCCCCTACATAATTTAAGCTATCTAAAATAGTCTTCATGTATTCTTTTGTTTTATTTTAAAGAATATTTTTATAATTACAAGAGCTTTTCTAGTTAACACCTAGCCTTGTTTTTTGTTTTACCCCCATAAGGTTTTCAACCACAAATTCTCTTGACAAAAGAATTATAAATTACCAAATTCTTTGTAGTCAGAGCTGAATTAAAGACCTAGAAGAGTTCGAGGAATAATCTGTCTCCTAGCTAAAGATTCAGGATTTTAGAAAGAAGCATTCAATGCAATACTGTACAGACTATTGGTAGGTTGGCACTTCTGTTTTAAAATCACTGGTTGTGTATGCTGATTTGCACTTAATGTTTTCTACTAAAAGGCATCAAGCAGTCATTTCAAAATATCCGTTAGATATAACAAAGTAATATAGAATAATATTGCAGGGTAGCATTGTGTGCTTCTGTAGGTTTCTTTTGTGAATAAAGTAAAATAATGCACACTGATTTGTTAGAGATTTTCATATTACAAAAATAATATTACAGTCTTTTATTTAATCTATTAATGTATTTTTTTCACCAAGTAATTATTGACACCTCTGAGAAATGGGATGTGCAATGAAGTCTAATTAAGCATTTAAAGTGTGTACATTCAACTCTGCCACGCTGGAGGAAGGGCAAGACACAGAGAGAGAAGGAGAGGGTAGAGAGAGGAAAAAAAAAAAAAAAGGAAAAAGCATATGTAATTTATATAGCATGGATGATTCACCCCAGCTCTCTTCCCAGTGCTTATGCTTAGTGAATATGCTCTGAGAATCCAGCTTTGGCTGTGCCCTCAGGTACTCTCTATTCCCCTGATGTGAAGTCTCTGAATGACTTGGGTGTGATTCTGAGGTTTAATAGTACAGAATGCATTTTTTCCATACTGCGTGGCCTCAATGTGAAGCCAACCATTCTTACTTAGGGCTGCAGCAAGTTAAAGCAATTTGTTCTTACTGACTGAAGGTCTTCAAGGGGCTTTCCTGAAGCACATACCTCAAAAGTCTTTCTGAGTAAAAGTGATTTTCATCTCCCCTCTTTCAAGTCTCACATCTCACATCTCACCCTCAGACCACGCCAGATCAGCTTGTTTAAAAGTTCTGATCATCGCCTTGACACCCACCACTACACTCACAATTATCCTCTCCCAGTGCTATCCTTTCTTTTTTTTTTCACATTGTACTTAGCACCTCCTACTGTACTACATAATTTACTTATTATATTTATTGTAAGTTTCCCCTCACAAAATGAAAGTTCCATAAAGAAATATTTGTTGTTTGGTTAAAAGATGTATACCCAAATGACTGGAACAAAGTCTGGCTTTCAGAGGCACTTAGTAATATTTGTTGAAGAAATGTGTGTAGGGATTTTCAAAAGTGATATCTTTAGAACTTCTCCACTGGGTAAGCTGTGACTCCTCTATTAAATGTTAATAAGCACTTGTGGCAAATGATCACGTTTCCTGTAACTGTTTTTAATCAATATTCTTGTGTGCAACTTATCTTTAATGTAAATGAAAAATTGTAGTCAAAAGAAAACCTGCAACATATCATATGTTCACTTTTTAATCTTGACTTTTTTAATTTATAAAAATAAATAGAAGCACCTGAGATAAGTAAATACAAATAAAGCATGTGAGGACACACTTATCTACTAAATTCTGGGCATGGCAATGCATGATGAAAAGAGGTACTGAATTTTAACAAGATGATTAGCAATGAATGGATCCCAAATAGAAAGCTTTAACAAATTATAGTTTAGTACAGGTGGATGAGAGAGCCTACTTGATAGTTATTTAAATCTTAGAATTGGGCTTACTCCATAGGCTGACATAATATATTAGCATAACTGAAAATACTCTCTTTCTTTGTTTAATAGCTAATAAAATGATTATAGTAATAACTAATCATTCTTATTACTTACATGACAAGCTATTTTCATATTTGCTACAACTCCCTGCACATTACTAATTGTGCCAAGAGGACCTCTGAAATTAAACCTAAGGAAAGCAACATAGATTTGAGAATATACAGATCACTGCATTGAGGAGTTTTTCAAAATGTGTGTTCATAATACAGCTATTATTCTTTTCTTAGCATATAAGTAGAAAACTGCACTTATAAAGTAAATCCCACCATTTGGAAAATGTGCTAAAATATTTGAAAAACACGGTGGTATGAGCATATGTTTCCAAACTGATTTATGCTTCACTCATATGTGACTGAGATAAAAGGTGTGTGATTCTTTAGAGAAGTCAACTTTAAATAGGCAAATGAGAAGCACCAGTGGTTTTCATAAATCATTAACAGTCATTAAAAATGATTTAATATTTGACAAAATACTCAATAACTTCAAAACTCAAAGAATATATGAACAAACCATTGCAAGTTCAAGACAAATAAATACTTCTTATTAACTATAAGTGTAAAGCATACTCTAATGAAAAGAAGAACCTTTTTAAATCTTTAGTATGCTTGTCTAAAAGAGCAACTTAGAGACCCTGTGACTGCTCTGAGTCAAGTTCAGGCACTAACTGAAAAGAAAATTTACACTTAAAGTCAATCAGCCACGTTTAAAAAGACAATCTTTTATAGAGCATCAAAAGGAAGTTAAAAAAAAAGCAATCAGTGAAGATGTTTAATTAATAAAAGTACCTTGATTTTCTCAGTGTTAGGATATAAAATCTTCACTGCAGCATTTTGGCTATTCATTCTCCATCATGTTAACCAAAATGTTATTTGCAGTTGTTCAAACTATAAAACATTTAAAGGCAGCATATGTGCTATGTTGACCCGTCTATGTGTATAGTTGATGTAATCAGAAAAATCTTCTCTACCTTTTAAGGCAATCTAACAATCGGCAATATTGCTACTTGACTGCATCTATTCATCCCCTACCCTGTTTTAATAACATAAGTGACACCTCAGAAATTATTCTTTGATCTTTCAATAAACTAAACCTGTGCAGGCAGAGGCAGGTGAAAGAGGTTAAATTGGCATTGATTATTTAAGACACATCTATCATTTATTTAACAATCTCCTTCATCAGTAGAACTATTGTGTTTACTACTGGCCTTTGCTGAGACACTCTGGATTTATTTTTTGCCATGTGCATTACAAATCAGGACACACTGTACATTAACATTAGTTTCCTGTCTCCTGGTAAATCTGTTGCAGGATAGAGTAGTTAATGGTACAAACCTTTGAACTTATTCATTGTAGTGGATTTTGGAAATTTCTTTTGAATAGTTTTCATTGTAATTAATGTCTTATGGGGATTTTATTTCCTATCTTACGCAAAATGTGTAGCAACAGCCAGGTTCCCAAGTAAATTATAGTAATGGGTACTTGTCCTCTCTTATATTCTGATATTCATATAACTCAAACACGATTCATAAAGATCCATAAAGAATATTTTGTGGCTAATATTTGACAGCTTTAGGAAGAAAGTGAGAGAGTATAAGAATCATCCATAATGTGCAAGATTCCTACAAGATTTTTCATTATTTTTTATGACAAATATTGCACATTATAAATATAGTAGTTGATGTGGGCATATCTGTAAAAAATTAAAATACTGTCAAACTATACTTCCTGAGAAAACTGTGAGCAAAATATTGAAAATTAAAAGATAAATGATTCTTATTGCATATGAAAATCTGAAAAGTAATTTAGATTACATGGATATTGAAAAGCATAGAAAAGATATCCCAATTATAGAAAAATTACACTATTGATGAGTCATATTCCAAACAGTGACATAATTCATCACACTTAAAATGCTTACTTGTTTCTAATTTGTTTATTGAAAGTATTTATCTCCCCAGGTTTTTCCATACAAAATTCTCTAAATCTTATACTACAGTTATATCTAGTTACTGGTATAAGGTTCTGAATGCCTATCTATGGTAATTAATTTGCTGTTTTGGGTGATCATGTCCTAGAATATATCTCACCAAGAAAGGTGAAATGTGAAATCTTTAGAAAGCATTATTACCAAAATCATAACAGACACTTGTATAAAGGGATTCTTTAAGGATTCACTTCCAAGAAATTATTACTCTTTCACCTTAATTCAATCCAGGAAAACACATTAAACTCTCAATGTCAAATATGAAAATAAGCTGGAATAATGGGGATTTTATAACAAGGATTAGTTATGTTCATGGCTTCATTTTTAATTTTTATTTACATGTTTAGAAAACTAAATAGCACTGATATAAGACACTTCTGTAGAAACAAGAAAATGATGAGACATAGATAGACAAATATATAAGAGGCTTCTAGCAGCTACAGCTCAGGTATCCCCCCACAACAGGTACCACTCATTTCTTAGCAAGTATTTCTCACAAGCAGTCCTAACAGTATAACAGATCTCTTACATTCTATCATTATATTCAGTCATTTAGATATTTAGAATTCAGTCTATCAAATGTCATTTCCTTATATTGGGCAACATTGAATATTTGAGTCCAAATGCATTAAGTGTTTTCCCATTTAGTTTGAAGAATACATTACTTTTAATAAAAGATTAGGCTTCCACAGAGATCACTGAAAAATGATATACATTGAAAAACGCTGTATAAATATCTGAAAACAATTTACGCTGCAATTCAAAACTTTGGTTTATTTCCTATACTTTTTCTTAGCCAAAATGCTGAGAAGTGATGGTTTATTTCCTAATAGAGACAAATAGATTTATATTAAATATATTACTATACTTTGCAAGGCAACACAAAAGTAAAATCCATATTTGTGTTATTTAATATGACAACATTCAAACAAACATACATTTTATCATCATGCATCTTCATAAAACAACTTAAAATTATATCTTTTCTACTTATGCTTGTCAATAAAGTGCTAAAAATTATGTTAATAAATGTTTTTAAAAAGAAGAGAGAGTTCTCACAAATGTCACATACAAAATAAAGAAGATACTTCCTCTATTTTTTCATCTAAAGGAAGTTTGAAGTCATGAACTTAGTCAAAACAAAAATTTCATAGCTGTGTTTAAGAAAAGATGGGTATTTGAGTCAAAGTCTTCGGAAGTCATTCAGTGTTACTAGAAGCAATCTTGTATTCAAACATGTATTACAATCTTATTTTGACAGTTCATCAAGTGTTTTGCCCTAAGGAAAAATGCTAATTTTCAATTAAATTACTTTCTGCAGCCTGCCCTAAAGTCCAAGAGCTAAAATATTATTGTAAATTTTTTTGCTAAGTTGTGTTTCCTTTTATGTGCCAGAATGTAAAAATGATGTGCTTAGCTTTGGTGACTGCAATCTTTATTAAACTGTTAATAAATAAATTAGTACTTTCTTAAAATAAATTGTTCCAGTATTCTAATATGTATCACCCATGTGTCTACAAATTCACTAATTCAAAAGACTGCATTGGAGATGTTGATTTAAAAAAAAAATAAGAAATTGGTATGCTAGTCAGTGCCTGTAATTATCTTTTTTCAGTTTCAAAGGTACTTGGGGATTACTTAAGAGCAAAAGATGAATGGGGCACCACTAAATTCTATTAAATCAATGCATGGACACAGTAGCAGCAGAGGTAAATAAGCTGTGGAGGTCTGAATACCAACAAAGAAGATAAACATGGTTTTATAAAGCTACTTACATCATAGCCTAGGAGTTCAGTCTGTGTGGATTTATCTACTCTTGAAGCAAAAGCCTTCTGTAAATGCTGGACTTTTTCCTGCAAATTGAAAATAAACAAAAAACAAAAACACATTGTTGGTGGATCATGTACTTCCATACTAATATTTCCTAGTTATTAAGATTTAATTACTATACAATTCATGATTCTCTGTGCACACTTTGCTCTCTTGCTGCTTTGCGTATCAGGTTAAATATTCGAAGCTGTAATTTTAAGGTCATAAGTACCCCTCCTTTGCCACTTTTTCTTTCAATATAGGAACCATTGAGTCAGAACCACAGATAAATCCCAGAGAGACACGATTTGCTTAAATACAAGACCAAGTGTTTATGCTATGTTTCTGGTTAGCTGTTTTTGTTTTTGTTGTTCTTATTTACTTAAAACTAAATTGATAGGATTTTTCACTCTTGTTCCTGAGCATTTACATTTAAAATCCCAAACATTTTCAATAAATAACACCAGTGCATTACATTTAGTTTGTTTTTAATTTTTTTTCCCTTAATTCTCTCCTCCTGGAATCTGCACATTTAGGAATCTTTACTTTAAAAGATGTGACACTAATTCAATCATTTTATAACTCAGTAAGGGAAGTAACGCATAAAGGAAGTTAGGAATTTCATATCTAAAATGCAAATATACTAAAATAAGTCTACTCTTTTTGACTGGGTTTCTGGCTGGAGCCTTCTCTTCTCAGTCCTAAATGTATCACTTAAAATAAAAGGGATCTTGAACTTAATTATTCTGTAATGTGTCTACTGAGTGTCTGGCACAGCTGAGAGTGATGTACTCACTGGTCAGGTCTCATCTTGGGATTTTTACTACCATTACCACCCGTTTTCAATGAGACCAATACTGTTCAGAAAGTTGAAGTTGAGGACGTTTCCACAGAAGTTTATGTGATTCCACTAGACTCTCTTTTTGCCTTAATTTGCTTTAAAAAATAATTTTTGTTTTATTGTTTTAAATTCTTAATAAGTTATCTTAATGATAAAAACCTTGATTTAATTCATGTTTTTCCAGGAAGGGACAGTGGTCATCAAGAACCTCACTACCAAGAACTGAAATTGCACAAACTCACTCTCCCCTTCCTTTCTTCTGCCTTTCCCTCCCCATTTCCTCTTCCTTCCTTTCCCCATCCCAATTTATTTCCCTAAACGCTGACTGAGATTTGCAAGTTATCAGAGTTGTTTAACAAAGTAAATACATAATTTAGGTAAACATAATTTATTTTGACTTATTGAAATACAGAAAATGAATACTTCATGCACTATTAATGCCTCATACTGTTTAACTTTCCTATCACAATTTCTAGCACTGCTACTCAGACAAAAATGAAATGGAGCTTAGATATTTCAGAAAGATGTGATTTGAGGTAAGATGTTAATTGTTTGAAAAATAGTAAATGAAAACATGGCTGCATTTTCTAAATTAAAGTGAGATGTAATAAGCTGTGTTTATTTAGACTCATACCGGGGTGGGGGAAAGAACAGAGAGAAATAGTACTAGGTAAAGGAAGCAAAAATGTTTATTATCATTGAAGGGTTGTTTAGAAAAGTTTACCTACTTCTGAGATAGGTTGGAGTCATATGTATCAGAAAAGTAAGTTCTGTTATAAACCTGTAGGTATATAAATGTTTGTGTAAGAATTAGGGACCATGCACTAATGAGAGTGGGAAAGAAGGGATAGCAGATACTTCTATTATGCTTCCGCTCACATTTTCATTTTCAAGGGCTTCCATGGTGAGGATAGGAGTTGGAAAGGATTGATAAAACTCTAGTCTAGCTAATTGGTCAGAGTTCTAAGATTTAGAAAATTTAAATAAAGACAAATGAAATTGCCAAACAGGTTTATTAGCCAATAGTCTAATCAAAGCAACACAAATGAACTCTAAATCAGGAATAGTATTTTTGGAAATAAAAAAAAAAGCAATACAAAAAAAAGCAGAGCGTTCTAATGAAAATTGCTGTTACTTCTTTGCAGGCATTTTTAAAACAACAAATATGTTATTTTAATTACTTAATATGTATGCACTTGTTGTCATATTCAAATATGGAGAGTAAATTATAAGTTTCCAGTAGACTTAGGTGCACATAATTAAGAATTAAATATCTTATTTGGTGCAATAGTAGGAAGAAAATAAATGATAGCTTATGATAAATTTCTACAACATACAATTAGAAAATTAAATAAAGACTATATAGCTATTAGAAGATAATTATCCATGGGTCACTTTCATTTCTGTAAGATAGATCACTATTTATGAATTGATAAATTTAACATATAATAAAAAGAGTATTATAGATAATCACATAGAAAACATACCACAAAAATAGCTATTATTGGATGGTAGGATTAAAGAATTTTTATTTCTTATGTAAGAAATTTATACACACACACACACACATATATATATTTATATAAAAGTTTTCTTAAATTTTGAAACATGAATTTACAATTGAAGGC
Source organism: Hipposideros armiger (assembly GCF_001890085.2). Taxonomy (NCBI): domain Eukaryota; kingdom Metazoa; phylum Chordata; class Mammalia; order Chiroptera; family Hipposideridae; genus Hipposideros; species Hipposideros armiger. Next base: position 426,726 of record NW_017732426.1, on the reverse strand, counting down.
CATAAAAATTGTTTAAGTAAATTACAACAGAACTTATTTAAATACATCCTTTCACCTTGTATAGAAGAAAGGCAATCAGAAGGAAGCAACATGAAGAGAAACAGTTGAAGCATACTGAACTTTATTTTTCTTGACCACCAATTAATTTATCACAGGATTTAACATGGCTCTCTTTCAGTATTTTCTTATGTAAGCAACCACTGTAATTTCTTCATCTAGCTACTAACAGAGGAGCTGGGGAGAACTGAAAAACTCAACTTCTGGCAGACACACTTTATTATATAAATAAACCTATACCCTTGATAAAATATCTCATTTCCTTTAAATTTTCCACACACACAGTGACAATATTCATACTAAGAAAAGCACACCTTTTTTCTTATTTATGATTAATAAAATATAGGTGAGCTTTGAAGAAGCATGAAATCTTTTTGATAGCAATATATTATCAATTTAAGCAGAGTGATTTAAAAATATATTCTGTTTAAGCTGTTAGAATTATTATTTTAGAATATATTTGTATTTATTTACATTATTACTCTCAAGTAACAGGCAATTATGAACAGTATTATAATCTAACAGTTTATTTATCTAAGATTATTTATTTTTACCTTAGATATCATCTACTAGAGCTGCTTAAAAAATGTATGCATGTTAAACTGAGTGCAGTAAAACAAACTGAAAAGAAAATATTCAGTAATCCCAAGATATAACTACATTTTATCTTAAATTATTAATTAGCTGCACAGAAGTTGGTGAAATTAATCTATAAGATGAAAGGGAGATGAACTTTATTTATTTATTTATTTATTTTTATTGGGGAATTGGGGGTATGGGAACAGCGCTGGGGAATTGGAGAAGGGGAACAGACAAGTTGCTGTCGTTTTGTTCTTTAGTCTAGTTGTGGAGGACATTGCTTCACTGGCCCAAGTTGGCACCATCAGTGCGCTCTTCCCGGGTAAGGCAGATCA
>NW_017732426.1:422423-425585 GCF_001890085.2 Hipposideros armiger | reverse complement strand
ACTGGCCCTCATATGTGGGATCTGAACCGGGGCCCTCTGGCGTCCCAAGCCAGTTCTTAACCATCACTGGCAGGCCCAGGGAGATGAACTTTAAAAAAACAGAACGTGAGTACCTACTTGTGTAGTTAGCTCTAGAATTTATAGTAAAAGAAAATGTACTCTTATTAATTGATGAAATTAACAGAACCTGATATAGGAAATACATGTAATCGTGATTACACCTCTACTACATAAATTTGCACCTTGAGGCTGAAGGGGGAAAAAAAATCTGTATTGTTACCAAAATTTGAAAAAGAAGGATTTGCAAAGAGTAGGTTTGAATTAGGAAAAAAGCAATACCTTAAAAATATAAAAAGAAAACAGAGCCTTTAAAATTGTATAATCATAAATTTAGATTCTCAGTCATGGATCTAAAGGTTAAATTTATTGAAAAACAAAGTAATATTAAAAGACTGATACTCTGAAAGAGCTAACTTTTAAAATTAAAATATATTATAATTCAGCACAAGAAAATTCACAAAATGAGCTGAGTCAAATTTAAACTAGAAATTTGGTGGGTAAAAAAGAATTTGAGCATCATCTTATAATGGCCTTCAATATCAATAATAAAAAAATGTTTTTTAAAAAATGCAAAAAACTAAAAGGGAAAACATTGGTACTGCTTAATGAAGACAAATCCCAGGATGAGCTCCGGAATGAAAAGGCGTTACCACAGAGATCACATTATTTCCACCCACCTTTAATGAGGGCATATCACTGAAGACATTGGTAGAATTATAAACAAGCAGAACAGTGACCAAGCAAATCAAACCACCTCAAATATAACATTAAGTTTCTTGGACATTAAAATATATTATTATTATTATTATTATTATTATTATTATTATACTTTTTGTTATGGAAAATTGTTATTATTCCTCTTTTTTGTTGCATGTTAGCAAAGAATCCCTATGCAGGCTTCACTCAATTTCAACGACAGGTATTGGAGTTTATGTAAGTATTAGTTTTAGTTATATACTTAAAATAGCTCCACTGGTCAATATTGTCCTTCAGCTTAGGTAAGAGATATTTACACTGGGAGACTCAGGTTTGGAGGAAATGTCAAGAAATCAATTAAACAAACACCTGGATAACGTATTTATTTTCATCTAAACTTATGATACCTAAACTAGGAAATTGCCTGACATCTTCTACAACTCATGACTTTGAGACTGCATTTGAAGAGTTTTTTTTCAAGAAATAAGAGCACGTATCATTACATAGCATATTTTAAATTTATGGAACTCATTAACCCATATGAGATTATACAAACTGAAAATATGTCTAGATTTAAGAAGAGTTTATATCAATTCATTTAAGAAAGTGATAGATGAATAAAAAATTAATTAAGGGATTTTTACATTTTAGGAGATTAAAATCATCGAAGATACCTGTAAACCCAGATAACTGAATGCAATATTCTAGATGTATAGTATATGACATTTGTCCCCAACAAGAAATGAATGATCTCTCCATTTGAATTCTAACATCACTGTCGTGATTCTTTTTTTTTTTTTCAAAGAGTGCATTGTACTATATATAAATGACACTAAATAAACAAAACAAATCTGATTTCTTTAGTGTTTATGACAGGTTAATCTATTTTTTCTAGTTTAATAATCTTCTCAGTAAGGTGAAGCTAATAAAGAAAGGCCCCATAAAGAGGGATATTAAGGAGATGCCTTTGAGTTAGATCCTCTTGAAGCTAAGGGCATGAATTTCCTAGGTTAAAAACAGTAGGCATTTAGCGACTGATGAGAAAAAGCATGAGAGAAGTTGTAATTGAGAAATATTACCCATCACTTCATATTATATAAATGTTTACTCATTATGTTGTACACCTGAGAGTAATATATTATGTGTCAACTGTAACTGAAAAATAAATTAAAATAAAAAAAATAGAGAAATATTATCTAGAGTGTTTGGATTTGGCCCCTCCATGATTCAAGATACTCATTAATTACATTTCAAATTTATTTCATAATCATTTCTTCCTTTTATATCTATTACCACTACCCTATCCATTACCTAGGGGTGAGCAGGGGAATGGAGCACAGGTGTGTGCTAGGTATGCACAAGCCACTACCATCTTTTACTCCAATAGCCTCTGTACTAGGTTGAATAGTGTCCCTCCCAAATTCTTATCCACCTGGAACTTGGGAATGTGACTTCATTAGGAAATAGGATCTCTGCAGATGTAATCAAGTTAAGATGAGGTTATGCTGGGTTAGGATGAATCATAAATTCAATGTAACTAGTATCTTTATAAGAGGGACATTGGGACACAGCAACAGAGATATACAGAAGAGAAAGCTATGTGAAGAAAGAGGCAGAGATTGGAGTGATTTGACTAAAAATCAAGCAATGGCAAGAATTGCAGAAACCACCAGAAGCTAGAAGCAGCAATGAGGGGTCCTTCACTCGAGACTTCAGAGGGAACATGACTCTGAGGATACCTTGACTTCTGACTTCTAGGCTCCAGAGCTGTGAGAGAATACATTTCTTTTGTTTTAAGTCAGCCAATTTGTGACACTTTGTTACAGCAGCCAAAGGAACCTAATTCAGCCCCCCTACTGGTATTCCTACCTGCATGGTACTTTCAATACTCCATCTTATCTATAAATAACAGCAAAGTAACCTGAAAATGTGATTTGGATCACATCACTCTTCTGCTTAAAACCTGTTACTATCTCATTCCAATATGGTAGCCACTAGCTACATGCGGCAAATGAGCACTTGAAATGTAGCTCATCTAAACTGAGATGTGTTGCAAGTATAAAATACACAGTGGATTTTGAAGACATAAGTATAGAAATGCTCATTAATAAAATATATCATGAACAACTTTATATTAATTGTATCTTGTATGATACTATTTTGGATAAATTAAGTTAAATAAAATATATTTGAATATTAAACTACATAAGTGACTACTATTTGTTACTTGTTTTATATTTCTATCCAACGGTTCTGGTCTAAAGAATAAAAAAGTAAACCTTTACCATGATGTACAGCACCTGCCTCTCCCAGCCCTTATTTATTATGCCAACTCTATTTCATACCCGTCTTCCCCTTGCAAAAGTGACTATTAGTAATCTTCTTTCGATTGCTTGAGTGGACCGA
>NW_017732426.1:410475-422212 GCF_001890085.2 Hipposideros armiger | reverse complement strand
GTTGAGCTGTTGTTCAGCATCTTAGCTGTGGAGGGCAGTGTCACTGGCCCTCATATGTGGGATCCGAACCGAGGCCCTCTGGCGTCCCAAGCCAACTCTTAACCATCACGCCACTCAGCCGGCCCCACATTTAAACTTTTAACATGCTATTTCCTACACCTGAAATGTTCTTCCTAGTAAATGTTATTGCCTTAGAGATAATCCTCTCTAAACTACATTCCCATCTCCAGGTGATTCTCTCTTGTACCCTCTTTTTACTAAATGTCTCTCATTTCAATTGATGATTGTTCATTTTATTTGGTGGTTTGCCCATAATTTGGTCTGTTCTGTGCACTAGCATATAAGTTCCTTACCCCAAGGATCATGTCTATTTAGAGCCATATTGACTCTGTACTGCCTAGTGTAGTTTTGGGCACATTCTAGGTGTTTGATACTTTTTTTGAATGAATGAGGAAAGTAGGTGTATGAGATGATGCATGAGGTTTGAGAGGATTCATTGGAGACCAGATGGTGAACTTGACATATTGTAGGAGCATTTGTTATAGGGAGTTTAATATTGGTGACATGACAAGTCCAGTAAAATTTCTGGCATCTGCATGGCACATAAATTTAAGTTAGGGACATACTGGAAATGATATATTAACTATGGGGTTATTCTAGCAACTCTAGGCTGTACACATGACTTAAGAGGAAACAAAAGAAAGAGAGAAGAAAGCAGAGACCAAAAGTAAGAGCCTTAAAGACTACGTACAAATCAAACATGTGTCTGAGGATTCGAAGCCAAAACATCAAGCGATAAAACTTTCATAGATAGATTTTTTGTTTGTTTGTTTTTTTATATGTATTTATGAATCTTATATGCTTCATCTTCACTATTGCCTGAATTTTATATTTTGGGTGAGAAATGAATGAGGTGATTCATCGAATATAGGCAAACATAGGAAAAGACGGATGTAGGAACGTCATCTATGGGAAATAGGGCCAAGGAGAACGTTTTGATACATCAAGTCCTAAACATTCCCTTAGTAACAATATCCTAGTCTATAAAACACACCATTTGTCAGGGGACCTACCATTTCCCTGGCCCATATTTGCATGAGGTACACTTCTGGTTTCCTTCCCTTCCTCTATCTCATTCCTCTTCATCTATAAACTGGTAGGTGACCTTAGGACAAACATGCTCTGCTTCTAACTGGCATGACCTGTCCACAGGATGAAATCTCAGCTTGTGCAGACATGTGTTTACAGAGTCTTGCCTGTTAGAGAGGTTGCAGTTTTGCCTTTGTGTCAGCATCTCCAGTGGTTCTCTTCAGTTCAGATAAGAACGTATTGGAAGCTTATAGACCTGCATTCCAATTCAGATTTGTATTGTATTATATTATAATCCAATCTCTCTGAATCTTCTATTTTATAATTAGCTCTGAATTTAGGAGAGCAGGGAGTTATTTATTGCCCCTATTAGACCTCAAAAATACACACACAAGGAATCAATTTGGAAAAATGGAGTTTCAATATAGTCACAGGAAATTTCTAGAAAAATTGTATATTGTTGACCAATAGAACATCCATAGAACCTTAATTCAACCTTGAAAGTTGTTCATATATATATATATATATATATATATATATATATATATGTAAATGTGCATTACTAAAAACAGAAACCTGCCTGCTGCGATACTGAGATTGACATCTTAAAGTATGGCAAAGATTCCTCTAGCTTTTTTTGTTTGGTATTTTTTATTCAGGAAGGTCAGGCATTATGCCTTGTCCACTTGATCACTATGTTATAAAGATGAGATTTCCTTTTTGAAGAAAAATATTTACTTTAGGGGGTTGTGAGCTTTTTATTTCATTGACTTAATTTTAATGTATATAAAAATTCTTATAACACACTGTGTATGACACAAAAGTCTTCAAGGCAGTCCTTCATTAACAGCAAAATGCTGATAACAGCATTACGGAAACACGAGTACAAGGGAGACAAGAGGAAGATGACTACAGACTTGCAGAGTCAGCTCAGCATTCCAGGTTGACAATCAGCTAGAAAACAACCATGTCATGAATCAAACTTCGCCAAATTGTCTACACAGATCAAACTTCACTGTCAAACTCAAGAAATCCTGAATGTCATAAAATGCATTACCCTTCAAATTTCCTTCAGCACCCTCATAAGCAAAAACAAAATAAAACCCCATATATGTATATCTGAAGAGCAGAATCTAATAAAACACAGAATCTGAAGGGATGATATGTGACTAGAGAAATTACTTAGTTGCTTTGGATGTCTGTTTATCCATCTTTTAAATAGAATTGGTAGGCAAAGACGCTTAAAGCTGGACTTTACTGATTCCATCAAATGCCTAATGAGTATTACTTCTTAACCCATCTTATCAGTAATGATAGGGCATTTAATGATGTAGATTAAACTATGATTTCATTTTGTGTAATTAGAAATACAATAAAATTTTACTTTAATGTTTTTAGTATATTTTATTTTCACAAATAAAATTATTTCTATGAAATTTTGGGGTAATTATTCACTGTGAGCCATTTTAGTGGCCAACTCCTGAGTAACACACAGTTCTGCTAGCTGTGGAGACAGTAGGCTCTCTAAAGAGAGAGTGGTGTTTGTATGTGTGTATAAAATATATAATAGAATGCAAAAAGCCTTGCTCTCATTATATAGGGAGTGGTAAACAAAATGTTGTTGTCCTTGCTGTTTCACTGCTTATAGTTCATGTGGGAGATAGGATTACAGTAAAAAAAAAAACCTGTCAATAGGTATAAAATCATGAATTTTGATAAGTGATACAAAGGAAAGCACTGAGTACCTAGGAGAGAGCGTAAAAAGAAGGGTACCCTTTAATTATGTATATATGTGATAATAGAGTGGGCCTTACTGAGGAAATGGTCCTTAAGGTTAAACATACACTGGTCAAGATGGTGGAATAGGTAAACACTGTGCTTGCCTCTTCTTACAACCACACCAAAATTACAACTAAACTACAGAACTGTCATTGATAACACCTGAAATCTAGCTCAACAGAAGTCCTAAAACTAACAGCATAAAGAAGCCACATGAAGACTGGCAGAAGGGGCGGAGATGAACACAGGGTTGATCCCACTCCATCCTGTGGCAGTTAAAAATCAAGAGTGATATCTTGGCTGTGGAAATCCCCAATCCCACACAGAGGAGCAAGAGATCCAGCCCAGGCTTCCAGTGCCTGGAAGAGAAGCCGCCATAACTTCTGGCTGTGAAAACCAGCAGAGATTGTGGCTGAGTGAAACGAAAGTGACTGCATTCCCAGGCGATCCTCTTAAAAGGCTCATGCACGGACTTACTCACTAACAGACTCACTGCTCTGAGCTCCAGTCTGTGACAACAGCTTGCAAAGTGCCAGGAAGCAACAGGAAAGGACTACATCATTGGCTTCAGGGTGAGGACTGGAAGGGAAGCTTTCCCCAAGACAAAATGCTGACAGAAGCCATTTTGCTTTGTTGAGTCTTTCCCCCTTCCAGCATGCAGACTTAGGCAGATGCCATACCTGAGTCTGCATCAACCTAGCTGACACCTTTTGCCCCACTCTGGTGATTCCCTGAGACCCCACTCCACCCATCTTGTGGGCCCACCCATGTCACTTCCAGTGGCCTTTCCACATAAATGCATTGCGTTGGCTACTTCCGTAAAATCTCTCAAAGGTTCACAAACCCCAAACAAGCAACATCTGGCTTGAGTGTCCCCCACACCTCTTTCTGAGTAGCCCGAAGCCCAGCACTAGCAGCAGTGGGTCTTGGTTCCAGGCTTGGCCTCTCCCAGGCACCTCCAAGCCCAGCTCGGGTGGCATCCACCTGCAGATTGCTTTGTGGCTCATTATAGGTGGCCCCTACCAGGCCTGTGGCTGAATTTGGCTTGCAGCAGAGCCCCTCCCAGAAGGCCCCAGGACTGGCATGCTCAGTGGCAGGCTTCAGACCAAGTTGGAGCATTACCCTGCTGCCTCCAAGGATGACACACTGGGCTGGCACCAGAGCCCTCCAAAAGCAAATCCTGTTCTGTAGGGTCAGCCTCTCCATCACAGCTTCACCACTATAGTCGCAGCCAGTCCTCACAACCAGTGAGCCTGAGGGCCAATCCCTCCTAATGACGTGTAAACAGCAACCAAGGCTCAACTACACCAGTAGGACATACACAACCACACAAGGGACACATTTAGAGAACCCTGCTCAGGTGATCAGGTAGATTGTGCCACTGTGCCCCATGGGACACCTACTACATAAGGCCATTTACTAAGACCAGGAGACATAGCTGCCCTACCTAATACACAGAATACAGGCAGGCAGCCAAAATGGGAGACAAAGAAATATGTCCCAAATGAAAGAACAGAACCGCCAGAAAAAGAGCTAAACAAAATGGATATGCAATTTACCACATGTAGAGTTCAAAACGCCAGTTATACGAATGTTTAATAATCTAGCAATATTTATACCAGACAAAACAGTCTTTAAAACAAAGGCTATAACAAGAGACAAAGAAGGACCTAGTAATCCCACTTCTGGGTATTTATTGAAAGAAATCCAAAACACTACTTTGAAGGTACACATGCATCCATATGTTGATTGCAGCATTATTTACAATAGCCAAGATATGGAGGCAATCGTGGTGTCTATCAATAGATGAATGGGTAAAAAAGAGGTGGTACATATGTACGATGGAATATTACTCAGCCATAAAAGAAAATAATAACAACGTAGATGGACCTAGAGGGTGTTGTGCTGATAGAGAAAGACAAATGCCATGTGATTTCACTTATATGTGGAATCTAAAGAAGATAAACAAAACAAACAAATTCACAGATTCAGAGAACATTTTGAGGGTTGCCAGATGGGAGGAGGGATTGGGGACTGGTAAAAAAGGAGAAGGGTTTAAGTAAATTAAGTAAATCAGTAGTTACAAAATAGTCATGCGGATGTAAAGTATAGCATAAGGAATACAGTCAATAATACTGTAATAACTATGTTTAGTGCTAGGTGGGTACTAGACTCGTCAGGGGGATCACTTCTTAAATTATATAAATGTGTAACCACTATGTTGTACACCTGAAATCAATATATTGCATGACCACTATTATTACTATAAATAAATAAATAAATAAATAAATAAATAAATAAATAAATAAATAAATAAATAAATGTTAAACCTACAAGACAAGGAACATAGGCAGTGAGTAGGGGACCACTTGAAAGAGAGAGATTGGCAAAAGCTCTAGGAATTCGAGAATGGGGGTAAGTATATGCTTTTTTTTGAGAAACTAAAAAAAACTACAGTGTGGCTAGCACTTAGTGAGCAAGATGATTATCAGCATAAGATGATTGTAGGTTCTGTTAAGCATTGGTTTTATATTAAGTTCAGTGGGAAACCACGGGAATATTTTAAGTATGATTCAATTATGTTTAGCCAGCATCTTTCTGGGTGCTATATGGAGAAATAAAATAGAGGTGAGGGAGATATGAGAATAAGGGAATTTGGAAGATAATGTAGTAGTCTAAAAGAATTGTTTCTGGCAAGAGGAATAGAGTACTATATAGATTTTCCAGTTTCAAAATAACAGCTAGATTTAAAAGCTAGTGATATATTGAATAGCTAGGCTAAGAAAAAGGAAAAGTCGAGAATGACTCCCAAGTCTCTGCTTTAGGCAAAGCGGGGGCTAGATGGTCGTGGCATTTCTAATATGGGGAACAAACACTGCAGGGGAAGCAGGTTCAATTGGAAATTGCAAAAGGCTCAATTGGAAATGGGTGGCTTGAGAAGGAGGGTGAATGGGACATACCGAGGTGAGACAGCTGTGAGGCATCAAGCAAGTATGAGGTGATATGAGCCATAAGAGATGGCTGAGTTGCTGAAAACTATAAAAGTGCCAGTAATTGGGCTAAAAACCTACAGACTATTTAAGTGAATGCATTCCTCTTTCAGATGGTAGCTGACACCTTTTTAACCACCACACCGCATTGCCCCCTTACATATCCCTTCTTTCTTGGGAACCTCCCCTTCATCCACTCCAGTCACATGGCTACTGCCAGAGCTGCTGGGCAATGCAATAAGACAACTCTGTCATAATTCATATATTGCAGAATGGATGCTATACTCAAGCTGGGCCAGAGACCTTTTCTGACAATTCTAGTAGAAGAAAAAAAGTAAGTTAATCTTCCTTGTTATGCTGGGATCAAAACTAAAGTCTGAAAGCTAGAATGGTCAAGTTTATGGTGGAACAACACAATAAAGTTGGTGGAGGGAGGAAGGGAAGGAATCTAAGAATACTAGAGGTGAGTGTAGAGAATGAAAGTGATTATCATCTCAATTGTTAAGAGTTTTTCCTGGGCCCCAGTCACTGTCACTGTCCTATCTGTGGTTTCATGAGTGATTCAGGTAGTCTTTTAATAAATTTTTATTTTAGTTTATGGTAGACCAAATTGTTTTGCTGACATTTATTATCAAAAGCAACCTAGTCAAGGAAAAGAGAAAGCCAAAACCAAAAGTCAAGGAAAGAGAACCCATTCCAAAGAAACTAAATATTCCTCAAAAAACAAATAGTGGTAGGATCATAAGTAGCCATCTTCAAGTCTAATTTTGCTTAGTGTTCTTTTTGTTTTTTTAATATGTATTTAACATTTGCATTTAAATACATTAGGAACTAAGAAATCAAAAATAATTGTTAATAATAAAACATAATCACATTCTATGTATTTCTATAAGTATTACTTGCATGTTGGATACTATGCTTACTTATTTTATCTATTTTCAATCATAGTGCTTACATATTATTTTGTACTCAGCTCTTTTCCCTACTATACAATAAACTTTTCAATATCAAAGAATATTAATAGCAATTATTTTTGAAACTAGACACTATATTACAGATGAAATGTTTTCAAATGTCTTCACACAAAGCATATAAAAGTACATAAAATTAAAAGTGAAAATACCCCTCTCTGCTCACCCTGGTCCCTTAAGATTTAAAGACTCCTAAGTGTTTATGTTTTTATATATTCTTGAGGCTACAACAATAATTTAAAATATAATTTCCTCTATTTCCTGATTCATCACATTTAGATACCACTGACACCTAAATAAAATGATAAATTAAAATTCTTTCTTAATCCTCTACTTTCTCTTCAACCTTGAAATTATCACTGGTCATTTGACTATTAATAATACTGTTTTTAATTCTATTAACAACCACTAATATTTTAAGTTATATATTTAAACCCATTTCTGGAAATGTCAAATTTAGACAGTATCTCGTAGTCCTCTGCTATGAAAGGTTACGGCATTAGTATGCTTATCCTTTCTTTGCTTCTCCTCATTTCATCTTTAATTTTCATTTGTTATTAGCATTTACATTGTTGAATACAATAAGATTGTTCTAAAATTATAAGTCTTGCACTAAGTACAATTTTATTATAAATATTGGAAAATACATTTTCAATTTTGATAGGTAACTATAATTTAGGGTTTAAAACAAGTTGTGTAATTAGTCCCAGGAAATAAGAAATGAAATTCCAATGGGGTGAATTTTCAGGGTAAATTTTCTTAGTAAAAAAAAGTATTTTAAAATTCAAGGTCAAATGGAACAACTTTTAATTTCCTCTTCCATTCCTTACATGTGAATTTGTAATGGGCATATGCTATTGCATTTTGCTGATATTACATTATTAGTTAAATCTTCAGGATATTTAGACAATTTTAGAACCATATTGAACATTTTTGCACACAATTTTTTTTATTATGAAATATTCCTTGGAATAAATTGTGGGAGCAGAATTAATCAAATAGTATGGATATCTTTATGGCTCATATTACATATTGCTAAATTGTGTTCCAAAAGATTGTAACACGTAAAAACGCCACTAAAAATGAATATATGTACCAGTTTTTCAGCAATGCTCCAGCATTGAATTTATATTTAAATAAAAAATATTGGCTAGAGATGAATGTAATATGTGATTTCAAGTTTATATTTACTTACTAACAACAGAGAATGAATATTACTATCTATATGGACACTAACTTTCCCTTTTCTGTTTTGCCTACTAAATTTATTTCACTTCACACTAGTTAAAAAATATTCCATTTTGAGAATATTACAAAATTCCTACTGATGCCAGAGTTTTAAGAACTAAGTTAACTTGAATTATAACTATTATTAATAATTGAATTAATAATAGTTTTAATATCAAACTTACAAGGCAATGGCTCACCCACCTTTTTCATTAATTTTAGTAATAAAATATATGCAACTTCTTTGAACAATGTCTATCTCATATAGGCAATCTACTTGGCTACCTTCATGCATCAAAATCACAGCATACATACTCTAAACAAAACTGAACACCTTCTAACGTTTTTCTTTCTTTTTGGATTCCCTGTACCTGTGAAAGGTATCATTATCCAAGGAACTCTTGGTGAAGACCTTAAGAGTGATATTGGTGGCTTAGTTTTCCACATTCATATATCACACATCCAAGAATTCCTCTTCTGAAATATCCTTCAAATGTGTCCCTTCCCCTCTAACTGCCAGTGTTTACGCCAGGCCCTCATAAATTTTCTCCTGAATCACTGCAGTAACCTTTTAACAGTATTCTGTCCTCCAGTCTCTTTTCTCTTAATATATGCTCCATATTGTTGCCAAGCTGATTTTTCTAAAATAAAATCAGATCATGCTTCATTGGTTTCGTACAAATTCAAGATAAGTTTAAAATATTTTAGCATCATTTATATGGTTTTCATGATCTGGTCTCTGGCTATCTGTCTGGTCTACCACTCCCCAGGGTGTTATAAACTCCTGAACAACAAAGTATGACTTTCTGTTCAAGGAATCGGATAAGCTCTCTAAGGTGTCTTTGTTTTTTATTATACTTCACCCAAAGGGTAAAGTATGTCTACTTTACCTTTTTCTTCACTTGGCTCAGGAGTCTTGTGATTTAAAATGTAAATGGTTTTATACATTTCACTTCTTTTTGGATCTATAAAGTGGAACTAATTTGATTCCTGCAATTACAATGCAAATGGTTTTACATATTTTTATTCTTTTTGAAAGAGCTGAGGAAAGCAAACTTTGCCAAGTGCACGTATTCTTAGAGACCAACCTAGTTTTCAATCTAATGCTACCAACCTCTTGTAAAACAATTTAATACAGAATTTAATAATCCAGAAGGGCAATTTTTAGGCGCGCTAAATACCATTGTTGTAGATGATAACACGTGCTGGGTTTCTTATGAAGTACTACGTATTTTTTTTTTGGTTGGTTATCTAATGCAAAGGAAAGTTTATGGCTAGACTATTTAAAGAGTAACAATTCATTAAAGCAATTTATGGGCCATTTAAATGTATTTCATTTTCAACTCTTAAATACTTAACACCTGAAGTACTGAATATTTGCTCCATTTTTTTGTAAAACATCTAAATCAACATAGGAATAAAGTATACATATAGAGACTATATATTTTATTAAAAGTAAATACACACAACTCTAGAGCTTTTAAATCTAACTTTCTTAATCTAAATTCATTAGTCTATTAATTTCAATCTAATATCAAAGTTGCCTGAATATAATTTTAATGAAATCACATACCAACTTCTACTGAATCTGTCTTAGTTTGTTTGGACTATTAGATAATGAAATACCATAGACTGGGTGGCTTATAACCAATAGCAATTTATCACAGCTCAGGAGGCTGGGAAATGGAACATGAGGGCACCATCAAGTTTCATGTCTGATGAGAGCCTGCTTCTTCAGAGGTGACTCCTTGGTGTGTCCCCAAATGGTGGAAGGGGTGAGGGATCTCTCTGGGGTCTCTTTTATAAGGGCACTAATCCCATTCATGAGGGTTCTGCCCTCATGACCTAATCACCTTCCAAAGGCCCCACCTCCTAATACCATCACCTTGGGAGTTAGGATTCAATACATGAGTTTGTGGAAAAGGGGACACAAACATTCAGACTACACCAGAATCCCAAGCACTACCAACTGTAATCATATGGTGAGCACCATGTCCAGCACATGGAAAGCATTTAATGAATAATGAATATGACCATCATTGGTACTTGTAAGTATGAGAAATGTACCATCGCTAATTGATAATGAAAGAAAAAGAAGTTAAATTAGAAGAAAGTGGGAGGAAATACATGGTGGAAGAAATAGCAAAAACAAATAGAAGCAGGTGGAGAAGGAAGAAGAGGAAAAAAGGGAAAGGGGGTGGAGAAAGGGGCCAAAAAGAGACAGAAACAATGGGCCGTACAGCCAGCATTTCTTGGAACAAAGCAAGTTGCTTTCTTGGAGGGCAATGGTGTGAAAAATAAACTAAACTGGAATTTAAACAAATATTAGTTGTTTATTAGTTGTTTAATAGTATTTGTCGCCTTGGCACTTCCAATATAAGGCCATGTACTTATGTTGATGCTTTCATGTAAGAATGTGCATAGAAACAAACATACTAAGTTTTTCTTTTATTGATGTATTGCTTTAGTTTGAAAAAAGTAATAAGGTAGTTTAATCCATTAAGAGAATGTGTGGAGATAATTTAGCCTACAGAAGAGATAATATTGGGCAGTACTCAATTATATTCATAAAAGAACAAAATTTTGCATGAGGTTTCAGAAGTGTCATCACATGTTATCTATTCTATGTTTATATTTATGAGTTATCAATGCATTTAAAAATTGAATATAAACAGAGTTTTTCACAGACTTATTAGCAATACTTGGCATTTTCACATTTCATTAAATGCCCTTTTAAAGTTTTATTTATAAAGTCAGATTTCTGAATATCTATTTTCATTATAAATGGAGTTTTTTATTGTAAAATAAACATAGATTTTCAAATCTACAATGATATTATATAGCTATAAAGTTAATAAATGCAAAACTATAAAATAACAGAATAAAAAAGGAATAATTTAAAAGAGGAAAGTGAGTTATGGGTAAAACTGAGCCACTGTGAACCAGTGAACAGAAAATCTTTATGTAAATAAATGCATACTGAATACACATACAAATTCAGCACCCACACACACACAAATTCATATAGTCAACAAGGCATCCAACTTGCATGGGTTTCTGGTTACCACTTCTAAAAATGAATCTGAACACATAAGAAAAAAAGATAGAATCCAAGATCTAACAATAACAACGACAGGATTTTAAACTGCTCTGTGAGAGGAGGGGTTGGCCACATCTTAGGGCAGAGAAACGCTACAGGCACCAGTGGAAAGGCAGTTTAAATTCTGTTTTGTGTCTCCTTACCCCACCCTCCTACTTCCTTTCCTTTGGACAATCCCTGCCTACTCCTTTTCCTCAAATTACTGCTGTGCATATCTATACTGACAAGAATATTATTGGATAAAATTAAAATAGCTGGGAACTGACATGCTTTGAGCATTCAGTCCTTACTTCTCCCAGTCCAATCCCAGGGTTTGTGGGTTACAATCGGGGAAATCTTCCTTCTCCCTACATTACACTTAAGGATTTTGGGGTGAAATCCTAATGGTTGTTTCTTGCTGGGTTGTTGCAAAGTAAAAGTATTAAACTCTGAGACTTTCTATTAGTAAGTCCATGCCTCATGCCCTATCCCTCACAGACACAGTTTCAACTACCCTAGAGGAAGGACAGAAGGAAGGAAGGAAGGAAGGAAGGAAGGAAGGAAGGAAGGAAGGAAGGAAGGAAGGAAGGAAGAGAAAGGGA
>NW_017732426.1:363681-408825 GCF_001890085.2 Hipposideros armiger | reverse complement strand
TATTATGTTAAGTCTACATGTTAAATGTTTGTATAAGATTGCTTGATTCATTTGGTTTTTACGTTTTTTAGTTTGATTTTTTTTTTTTTTTGATTTTTTTTTTTTTAGCTGAGCCATCCTGCTACCTGTTGTGGCAGCTCAGCAGCTGCTCAGCTCGGGCTGGACTCAAACCGCTGTTGCTCAGAGCTCAAACTCTTGAGCGAGCTCTTAACCAACTGAACCACTTGGCCAGCCCTTAGTTTGATTCTTTACTTACAATTTTTTTCCCTTTTTTGCTTTTCTGTTTCACTCTGAAAATGTATTACATTACTTGGTAATTAAAATTTTGGAAAATAGTGATTTATATGACTCTATGCTGGTGGTTCAGAGATGGCAAGGACACCCCCAAATCTCCATATTATCCTTGATAAAATCAGTGATATTATCATTAGTTTATTATATAAAGTAACTATATTATCTTACAGGTCTTATTTATAATAAATTTATTTTGACTTGTTTCAGGCACAAAGATAGTAGTACAGTAGTCTTGCAAAGATGGCATGCATTATACAATGCCAGACATTAGACAGAATTTACTTAAACTAATATCAAACCAAAACAGAATGAACCAGAATATTATTCCTTGTGATGCTATATGCCAATTATATCTATCTATATCTATATCTATATCTATCTGTATCTATCCATCCATCCATCCATCCACATATTGTTGCTTGGGACATCTATAAATGGACTCTGAGATGAGAATTCTGGTGAAATCAAATTATTAGGAAATACAGGAAAAATAATAGTAGGGGAGTGAGGAAGTCAGAAAGGGAAGGGAAATAGTATATCTAAAAGTGCAATTTCAAGATCTGAGAGCGGGCTGTGGCTCCACCCCCTACCAGGAAAGCTCTAGAAAAAGGGGAAGCTCAAAATTCTCCTATCCAGTCCAAGGGCAAGGGAGTCAGGGTGTGCTTTCCTTCATACAGGTGAGTCATTAGTTAAGGGAGGTTTACTCTGCAAGCAAAGTGGATCTTAGGTTCCCAAAGCAAAGGACAGCTCACCTACAAGACAGTCAGCTGCTGGCTGCTGAGAGTGAACATCCACCTGGACTGTGTGCATGCATGTGTTCAAGAAATCTAAAGGAAAATGGGCAGAGCACCAGCAGCACCTGCCATAGTTTATCTGGGAAAGACTTTAGGGGCTAACTCTTGAAGTAAGATATGAGGCACCTGCAGCCCAGAGAGGTAAAGTACATTGAAATCACAGGTCACACACCTTGTAGTGGCAAAGAAGACCAGAATCCATGTCTCCATTCCATGTCAGGCCACTTTCAATGAGAATGCTTTACGCTGATAACCTAACTTTATGTTTTTTCATAATAATTATTTTTGTGGACTTACTGTTTAACAGCATTTCTTCAGAGAGTACTTGGAGGCAATCTTGCCTTTTTTTTCTTTTTTAATCATAGGAAAGATTAGTAGTTTGCTATTGAGCAAAAAGCAAAATGTCTTCATATTACAATATTTACTCTTGAGCATCACTAATATAATTGAGCTGTGTTTACATGTTCTTTTTTTGAGCTAATGTGCTTTCATATTTTATTTATGCTATCTATACTCTTAAGTTACTAATTTCAAAGAAATAGCTAATTTTGAGGGACTGGGTTTTTAAATCAAGCTTTAAAAATTATATTTGCAAAAACATATACGCGTGTATAGCTTATTAAAATGTACAGCACTACTTTGTAATACTAATCACAATTTGATTTTTTTGAAATATTTCTAATATTTTACATATAAAATTACTAATAAAGTGAAAATTTAAAAAAATATATAAATGATTTGATAACTATTTACTGAACCTGATTAAGGAGGACTAAACAACTGTTCAATATGAAGTTATATTTACTAATGCTACAGTAATATCAAGAGACATTGTACTGGATAGAAAATTGAGAACATCTGTCTCTCCCTTTTGTTAAGACACTCATCTCAAAACAGTTTTTTTCATTTAGGATTGTCAAGCTCATTTTTCAAGAACTATTTTTTTTTTAATGAGAAGTTATGCAGAAATGTTAAAGCATTCCTCAAGGTTCGTTACAACTGATTTTTTCAATTGAGTTTGTTAAACTATAAATATTACACGTTTCATTTTACTCATTTTAAAATAGTATCAGATACTGACTGATTCTTGTGGTCAGCCACAGAGGTTATCGAATGGTAAAATATAAAACAAAACTCTAAGCCAGGGCTGTCTCCACTGTATTTTCAGAAAACAGAAGATTGTTGTTCTGAGTTTCTTTTTATTGCTTTCTTATTCATTACTCATTCTACTCTAGTCCTTTCAAAGTATATCTAAATCAAGAAAAGGCACTTAATATAAAATTACAAAGGGTAGAGTAAATCAACAATAAAATAATGTAATGAATTAGGGGTGTAAAATTACTTTCCTCTTTAATTGATTTTTTAAATATCCACATGTATAGGTAGTTGTTTTTTATTGCCATTACAAGTGAACTTTTTGAATTCAACTGTAATTGAAGTATTAGTTAATGCCCAGTTGTATTTAATTATTTTCAAGACAACAATAAAGAAAATTATGTTTGTTTGTTTTTTTTAATTAAAGTTCATCAGGGTGAAAAAAAAAGACAATTGTAAGGAAGGGTGGTTGTATATTTACTGTCACCAATATAATTATGTGTGCTCCAGGGCTTGCACTTTATCACCTTAATTTACTCTTAATTTGCCTTCTCATTTGGTTTTCACATTGGCTCTTTCCAATTTATTCTCCATTGCCTACACTATATTTGTTCTCCTTTCATCATTGTACAATCCAAATGTCCCTTTAAAAGATGTGTTGGGCCAGCCTAGTGGCTCAGTTAGTTAAGAGCCTGCTCAAGAGGGCAAGCTCTGAGCAACAGGGTCACCGGTTCAATTCCCGGCCTGAGTTGAGCTGCCACTGAGCTGCCAACAGGTGGCAGGATGGCTCAGCTTAAAAAACAAAACAAAACAAAAAATAAACAAAAAAACAAAAACAGAAAAAAAAAACTGGAGAGATATGGGGTGGCCGGGTGGCTCAGTTAGTTAGAGTGTGTGCTCTGAACAACAAGGTTGCAAGTTCGATTCCCATATGGGCCAGTGAGCTGTGCCCTTCACAACTAGATTGAAAAAAAAAAAAAAAAAAAAAGAAGATGTGTTAACCTATGTCATTGTTGATAGCTAACTGGTATGTCTTCCTCCCTCCCCAAATTAGACTTGATGCCTCTTCTGGATATTCTGGAAATCTGGAATGTTCTAAGAGGCTTCTGAATGTGTGAATTTATACTTTATCTTAGAATAAATAGAAATGGCACAAGGATGGATTTTAAGCTGGCCTGATAGCTGCAACAAAATGACCAAGAAGTTAACCTTCAGTTTACCCAGATACAAGAATGCACTGGAGACATTTTGCACAACTGGTTGCACATGGTGAGAAAGTGGGCAAGGAACCCAAGTCTCCAGAAAGATCAGGCAGGGGTGACTCAGAAGAATAGAACATCTCTTCCTTTTCTCCTCCTCTACCTTCTTAAGAATGACAAATGTGAGTTTCTGTTCCCTGTAGAATCGTTATTCCCTGCTGATGAAAGCCTTAACCACTCTAATTCTTCTTGCTGGCCTGCATGTGGGAAGTCCTAGCTTCATCTGGGAGCATCTTCACTGTATCTTGCATTATATAAGCATTTCGGTAAGTTTTATATCCTTCATCATTGAGGGATATTTCTATCTTTGTACGTATAACTCCTCTTCTTTTAACCTTCTTATTTAAATATTTTGATTTGGTAGGTCTGTGGGCCTCATTATTCTAAGTAGTTCCAATGCAGGTGATACCTAAAAGCAGAAGCAATAATTCGGCTGGAGAGTGCTTAGAAATTTCTGACCCAAGAGGAGGATACAATGAGTTCAGTATAGCTCTATTTTCCTTTTTCTTTTTTTCTTTTTTTTTTCTCAACTCAGCCTAGTTTTAAGGACTCTGTTTATAATGGTAGCTTCATTAATAAATAACAGTGAAAGCTCAGCAGCACTGTCTTTTGTCAGGTGACTTTGGGCAAGTTTATAAACCTCTTTGCACCTGTACTTTGTAATCAGCAAAATGATAATCATATTGGGTTGTCGGAAAAGTCATGATGTATTTGTCTGTTTTTCGTTGCAAAAATGCATCATGACTTTTCTGACAACCCAATATATCACATCGTAGAGTTCTTCTGAGGAACACATGAGAAGAAAACGCATGTTCAATATATCTTATTACTACTACCATTCTTACCAATGATTAAAAATTATTACCAAACTCAAAGATTGTAATTTAGGGATAAATATAACTTAACAGAGTCAACTGTGCATTATTACAGAAATATCTGAAAGTCTGCAAAAAAAGAATTTCTCCCCCACTGATGTTTAAATTTTTTTCATTGAAATTGATAGGCGTTTCTGTGGGGAGGTAGCTCACTTAGACTGATCCTCATTGTATTTGAGAACAGGAGATGAATTTCTTACATGACAAGACAGGTTGAGGCTGAATTGGAAAACTGATGCCCCAAAGATAGAATTTAAAATAAAGACTGAAGGCAGGAGATGATAAGAGCATTCAAAGGAGCCAACATCTGCAAGTTGGAAGGCACCCTGAGCTATTTTTGTCATCATTCTCTCAAGGACACCTCCAGCTTAGATTCTCAAAGGGTGAAAGGCACACCTACCCTTGCAATTTGAATCCCAGTGCTGTTGTAACAGCAGCCAGCACTTTTAAGACTCTCGCTGTCTGACTAAGATGGCTGCCCAGCTCCCATACGAGATCCTGGCTAATGTAGAGAAACAGAGGCTATTGGAGCCCAGCATGGAGAGCGGCTGTTGGGAGGCAGGAGGTGAGAGGACTTTCAAGGCAACTTGCCCAAGACAGTGAACTGTCATCAAGATGCAGAGATACCCGTGGAAGGACTGAGAAAAAAAACATTAGCAAAAGGGTCAGGGAGAGAACATTAGGAATGAAAAGAATAGAGAATGAGGAATTTGTGGTAATGGGATTAGTAGTAAGGGCAGCTGAATTCTCCCTCATTTGGCAGATTTTCCCTAACACTTGGTGATGTGATTTAGGCATTCAATAAATTTGAGATTTCATTAAGAGATGTGCTGTTGTTTAGGAGATGATTGTAATGCCATATTTTACCACAATTATAATTTTCCTCAAATACTACCTCCTAACATTGTCATCTTTTTCTCAACTCCATTTGTTGTTCTAACACCCTAAATAGTGCCCTTATAGCTAAAAATTATTCTCAGGAAAATATTTCAGATTATTTAGTGACCAAATGGAAAAACATCTCCAAATGTGAGATAAATTCAGCAGAAATAAAAAGTGCCTTCAGCTAAACTGCTCAAAACCCTAAAAGAATTTCTGGCTCACAGAATCACAATAGGTATTACATACAGTGGGTCAAAGGCAATTATATTTTACCTGGGATATTAATACTTGATGTCATTAAGTATTAAAATTTAAAAAATTAAATATAAAAATTCCATATTTTAAATAATGAATTCTCTATTACTATCCTGTGACATTTCCATAATTTCAATTGTATTCTCTTTTTAACAGTCTTCAATATTCAGAAATATAAAATAACATGTTGGTTAACGCATTCCCCCTCCCTATTTTGCAGCAGGTGTTCTCTTTCCAGTTTGTTTTGGTGACGATACTGTATTAGTGAGAATACTACAACCTGATGACACTTTAAAATATAAATGCACTGCAATTTGTGAAAGTTTCATGGGCACTAATATCCTTTGAGAAAAAAAAAGATTATGTGACCGTCTTACTATAATTTCTTGAATGATGTCATCTAAAAATATAACATTATCCCCTTAGTTCTTTATTATAATGCAGAACTAGACAGAATGAGTTTATGCTTTTAGTACTCTAAGGCATATATTAAAAATATAAAAGTTCTAACTCTATTGTAATGGAATTTGAAGGACAAACATCATGCAGGATGAGATGAATTTTCTCATTTTTGATATCACAACTATATTGTTGAGACATTGTCTGTATTTCAAAAACTGTCTTTCTCCTATCTGCCCTTTTTTTTAAATCTGTAAAATCCTGAAGTATCTCCTATTGTTGGAAAAAATAAAAATCTCCCCTTGTCTTGAGTCTACTCTAACTCCCTCTCATCTTTTTACTTTCAAGCTCAGGTTTTACAAAGTATAATACACACTTACGATTCTGTACCAATTTTCCAGTTTCTCTAATATATCAGGAAATATTTTGAGCATATATAAATGTGTTAAAAATAGCATATACTTATAGACTAAGCATTCTGTAAAATTTTTCATTTCTTTAGTTGTTTTTTTTTTTAATAGATAGAGATATTGTTGAAGTCCTTTGTACAGTTGTCCAATTTACCTTCCACTCTACCTAGAGTTACTCACCAATGTAATTTGATGTTTATTTTCCCTGGATTCTTTTATAATTTTACTACATATGCATATGCTCACAGGCACGGTTTATATAAATTACGTATTATATGTTCACTGCCCGCACTCTGTGCCATGGGTGCTTCCAATTGCCCCTAAATGGTGCTCTTCCACCATGTTCTTTTCTTGACTCTTTATACCTTGCCTGATTTAATTTTTCAATAAATAACTTTGGAGAACTTACTAGATGCCAAACTCTGTCAGGCAGAATCCTTTTTAATGTTCTTTACATGGATTTAGTATCACCTGTGGGTTTACAACTCCCAAGGCTTGTACTGACCTCTCCCCTGAGCTCCAGCCATCTGTCTCCCCACATTTGGATATAGCTACCTGGGGGACACATCAGCCTCCTCCATCCCCTATTGGTTCTACCTCCTAATTTCTGAATATCACAAATGACTTCGCATGCCACCCAGTCACTTTATATATCAGAAGTCACCTTATATTCCTCTCTATTGAGTCACCGACCTCTAACAATTTTAACTCCTGAACAATTCCTAAATGTATTTCCTCTTCAATTGTCTTTCAAGGCACTTGTCAATTTTCTGTATTACTTAAATCTCTTCAGATTTCATTTCACCCAATAGCCCTCAGATATAACCCACCTGAAAGCAGACACAGCTTTAAATAGCTTTCCTAGCAAGAAGTCAAGGCACCTCACCATGACAGAACAACAGAAGGCTCTCTGCTGACAGGCACCTGCCTCTATTTATTAGTTTCATCTCTGCCACTCTTGATTAACTTGGAATTATTTTTAGTCCCTCCTGTATAGCTGGATATTTAAAAACTATGTAGATTTGCTGTTTATTCTGCCAAAAAAACCCCTCAGACTTTCTTTTCTATCTTTCACTCATCCTCCAGGGATCCTGTGGGCAGAATTTAATTTGCCCCCATAGTATCTTTGTTTACGTATCCCAAGTACACTATTCCTGGTACATTGTAGGTGCCCAAATCAATATGAGTGGGAACTGAACTGAATTTAAAAGTACTGGCTTTATAGAACATGCCTAGTTTAGAACTAAAACAAAATTGTGTGGGTTTTTTAATAAAGAGTTTGTAGTTTGTCATTGATGATAACAGCATGTCTACGGACATATAGAAACAATTTATAGTGGACTCCTTTAATTTACTTCTGTCATGAATCATGTTGATAGATTTACTAAATATTTATCCTTGAATCTTACACAGTCAGCAAAACAGGAGAGTATGTTGCTAAGACCATGAGCTCAGAAGTAAGATTGCAGGATTTCAAATGCTACCTTTACTACTTACTACATTTATGCATGAGAAGGTGACTCTACCTCTCAAGGCCTCAATTTTCTCATCAGTCAAATTGGGATGATAATAGAAAGCACGTTAGAGAATTGTTATAAATAAGAAGTGAGATCATGTAAGCAGTTGCTAAATGTTGCCTACTATTTGTATGATTCTTTTAAATTCACAAGTATGACTTATTTGCAAATATTTCACTGAGAAATTATGCATCTTGTAAAATTGTTCTATATATTTGTGTAGTGGGCAGAGGGCTGACTTATTTTTAGTGTTCATGTCAGACTAGAATTTTAGAGTGAATTAGAAAAAAACATTCAGTGCTTTCCATGGTACAGAATAAATGAGTACAATAGGAATTATCCATTCTTTAATTATTAAATGGGGCCCAGTTATAAAAACATTAGCTCTCTTAACTTTAATTCTTTAAGAAATATATATTTCCAATTCCTTCTCAATTCCTGGTTTTTAAAGCATTTTCACACATATTTGCTCACTGATTTTCACAGCAGCCCTGTGGCACTGGAAATTCAGGTATTATATTACCATTATAAATGATTATTTTTTTTAAAGTTCAGTAGAAGTGACCAATATAAAATATTTAGTAACAATTTAAATGTATCTAGAATCTCCACATTCTGCTAAATATCAATCTTTATATTCAAAATTTTATGCTTCATCTATGGTTGAGTAGCTGTGCATGTTCATATGTGAGCAAGTTTACACAGATATATCTGTCCGTGTCCTTTGTTAAATTTGTATCAATGACTTTGCTCTTATCATGACTAGGGATTATGCCTGATATAAATGCAATCTTCATATTTGGAAAGAAACCATTAAATATTGGAATTAGCCCCTCTGGCTCATAGTTCAAAGAGGATTCAGCCTGTTTTCTCACTATGATGTGATTAGACAACATTACATAATAAATGCAATCTTCATATTTGGAAGGAAACCATTAAATTTTGGAAATAAGCCCCCTGGCTAATAGTTCAAAGAGGCTTCAGCTTCTTATGCTGCATTTTAAAAACCAAACCTGACCTCAGTGAAGGGCAAAATATTGTGATCTGGAAGTCCCTTGCCCACTACCTCCACCATCACCTTTTCCAGACCTTTAGTTCCCACAGCAGTCATTTCATTTAGACAAGGAAGAGTCCATTAAAATGAAAATCTGAGAGAATATTTTAAGTCTTTCAAACTGGAATGCTCAAACAAGGAATTTGCAATGTTATGCCGATGAAGGATTTCAGGAAGTTATATGATGGGATACATGTTTAAACACATGGACTACTCAGAAAAAAAAAAGTGTTAGAGAGAAAGCAAAACCTCTGGAAGTAATACCATTGAAGATATTTGGAAGAATCATTTTTTCGAAAGCATCATTTTTGGTTATGTCTGGAAGGTAATGAAATGGCCATTATGGCTCTACAAAAATGCCAACACTAAGTGGAAACTTACATGGTATTCTAAATGCTTCATAATTACTAGTTCACTTAATTCTCAACTATTATGTATTATTTTAATTCTTACATTAGAAATCTGAGGTGACTGCAATATCTTATCCAAGATCACAGTAAGTGGCATAGCTGAAATTCAAATCCAGAACATCTATCTCCAGAGGATATACGCCTTTCTGTTGAGAAAAACTTAATATCTTGAGAGAGCTGTAGATGTGGTGCTAAGAGGGACCCTCAAAAATAACTAAAATGTAAATGCAAAGTTAGGAAACATGACCACACTTGCCGAAATCGACTCCAGAAATACTGGTTCACAGGACAGCTGGAAAAGGACAAGAGATAAGGAGGTCAGGACATGTTTTCTACTCCTAATGGCAAGGAAGGCTGCATTGAGCAAATCAAAACTGTGGTTGCTAACTTTGATAGTTATCACCTTGAAGCAGAGCGAGCTTTTCATCTATACGCATATGTCATGAGGCACCTGTGCATGGAGCCAGAAATGTGGTTTTGAGTCTGGAAATAATACTAATTCATTTTCTCTAGAAAACAATCTTTCTCAAACTCAACTCCCTCAATTAAAAAAAGAAAAAAGTGTTGGAGTAGAATGATGATGGAATTCACCTCAGTGTACATTAATTAGATACATGGAGAGGTAAAGAAGAGATGGGTGATACATGAACCAGAGGAGTTCATACTCCAGCTGTTAAAATAACTCTGAGACAAAAAGAATTCTGTAAATGTAATCCCATAATAATAAAGTTTTTTTGGACACACCAATAAAGGAAGAGTTTATTTTGATTGAAAAGATTTAGAATAACTCTAGTAGAAGACAGTGCTTCAGTAATGTTGAAAAGAAGAAGAGTATTAATATTGGCTAAGAACACACACACACATACACAATGGCTACATCCAATTGTGTAACTTAGTATAGTTTAGTGATATATGGATGGGATTGGATTGGGCTCTAAATGTCATACTAGAGGCATTATGTATTAGGGAAAACAAATATTCCTGAATTGAGAGATGTCGATTAGATAGACATTATCTTATTGAGTACCAAGTCTACTGGAGATATTCTGTTGTTATTCAGCATTAAAATTTTATGATTTTATGACTAATAAGGAAGCAACTCAGTTACAATTTTTTTAATGTCTTGAAATATTGTATTAACCTATTGCATTGATTCATGTCTGTTGTGTTGGCAACACATATTTTGGGAAACTCTTTTCTGATCATAAGTGATGGAATTATTTTAGCTCATGAACTACTTTAACAATAATATTTCGGGCAAACTGCTATGAACACCATTGGAGTTACAACAGTTTTAAAATTAGGTTTATGTTTTAATGCATGATAATCTTAATGGTATTATTATCAGGGCTCTTAAAGACTTTTGGGGTGCAAACAAAATGAGAGAAAAGTGAGCTTTCCAAGTCTCAGCTGAGGAAGAAAAAAAGGTTCCTGGGTAGAGGGTGAGATGAAGGGCAATCATTTTGGTCCTTCTTTTCTGCTAACTCCCTTGCTTTGCAGATTTAATGACATTTTAAGTTTGAAAAGCAGCAGGCAGGGCTATCACAATCGAAGAAGTAAATAACACTCTCAAAACACAATATTTGTGACTTTTCAATGTGCTACTGTAAACACTGCCATGAAATTAAGAATTTGTAGTATTGCTATACATAAGTGAAAGACCATTGCAAATCTACTCCATTTTTCTTGTATTTTGTTTGGTTACATTCCATTAAACTATATTCTGCAGAACGCTTTTTAATATGCCCACAGAAAATTTGCAAATGACTAGGCTTCATGTGCACTGACCTTCGCTCTTCTTTCGAATCTGCAGTATGGTTCATTTTTGTCAAGCTGTTGAAACATTTGTGGTATAATGAATCAAATTAAAGCAACCAGCTGTGATGTTTAACTTAAGTGAAAAGTTTATGATCTACAACTATATAATACCTTTGGGAATAACTGATATTGTATGTAACTGTGCTACAGTGACATGCAAGATGTGTTACAAAATGCCTATAAAATGTCACATATTTTATCATATGAAGTCATTTGAACTTCAGGTTTAAAAAGAACACCATCATTTATCCAAATATGTATATCAGAGGATAGATGAATGGACTCGGCCATCATTCTCCAAGTACAGAT
This sequence comes from Hipposideros armiger, assembly GCF_001890085.2. Classification (NCBI taxonomy): domain Eukaryota; kingdom Metazoa; phylum Chordata; class Mammalia; order Chiroptera; family Hipposideridae; genus Hipposideros; species Hipposideros armiger. The sequence goes on along the minus strand of NW_017732426.1, from coordinate 397,454 downwards.
GAGACATAAAGTAATTTATTCTCATGTGTTACAGGAGAGGTTCTTTGTTCTATTCTCCATTGTTTATAATGAAGTTCCTACATTATTTACAGACATTCTAGAATTTAGAAATGTCATTAACCATGAGGCTCAAGTCTGTTTATCAAATTTCTCATTGTATCAAAGTGAAGGCGTTTAATAACCCTCAAAACAAAAGGTTATTCATTTATCAATTCTTTGTTCGACATGACGCACAATGCATGGTTTAAGTGGCACAGCTGATACAGGCTGCTCCAAGTCATAGTTCATTAGAGAATTCAAGATCTTGAAAAAAACACTATATATTTTCTTTCTTTTTTTAAGTTGGGCATTGGGTTTTCTAAGTTGCTATATAAGATAAAGCAAAAAAGAAAAACAAAAACCACAAAAAAACAAAAAACAAAGAGATGATGGGTATGTCCTTTAAAGAATGTCAGCCTCTGTATACCACAGTCAGCTATAAGCATTTGTTGAATTGATTTTTATGGCATATTTTGATATAGCTAGGAATAGGTACTGAAGAAAGTGAAGTGCCTTTATCAAGATCTCTGGGGATGAAGGGTGGGGCAGGGAAAACCAGTAACAAATGGGGAGATCTATATCATTTGATGACCTGGCCAAATGCACCATCCACAAGATTAATATTAAAATAGAAACCCAATGGCATGATTTCTTTATAGAAACAAAAACTTCTTCTGGGGTTAAAAGACATAAAATAGTTTTATAAGAATAAGGGGGAAAAGGACCACTTTAAATAAGTGTAGAGGTTTGCTACATAGCCACTAGCATTATTTGCTTATTTTAAAAACTTCAAATGCAAACCCTTGAATGATTTGTGTTTATAGATAAAGGATTTATGTAATCATATCATAACAAAATATTTTTATGACTTTTAAAATATTACCTAAAGCTGTGCCTAGAGATAACTGTACGAGGAAAAAAATGCTTCAACTGCAATTTTAGGTAGAAGGAAATATTATTCAATACCTCTGACTAGGTACATAGTTGACTATTAAGATGAAAATGGAAGGAAAGCCAAATATGAAGAAATTATTCACTTTTCACTACATCAGCATTCTATTTCACCTTGAAAACAGATTAAAGAGAAAGTTGAAAGACAAATTATTAACACATACTTAGAAATATAATGCTATATGTAATTGTTTTACATTTTTGAAAATAGAATTAAAATAATGCCAGCTGTTAGATAATGCATCTTGATAAATCTGAAATATGGGAATAACTGAATGCCATCTGTCACTATTAGGGGCAGAGAGAATAATACAAATGGTATAGAAAGGTCAAGGCATTCCAAATTTTAGCTTAATATTTTCTGGATGTCCCTAAATATTTGTTATAACAATTCCACTGCCATTTGTTTCTTCTCAAAAAAATGTACTTACGTATACATTTCAGAAGGTAATGTTCATTTCAGTTATTCTTAGTACCAAATGTTAACTGTACATATTCAACACGATTATTGGTCAAAGGACATAATAACCCATGCATGTTCTAATAAAATTTTTAAAATGATGATCTGGTAATCAGAATATTAATTAAGATTAGAGATGTGTAGGGGATATTAAGGTACACATCATTTTAAATGTTTAGGTTTAGTATGAACAAGAATAAAACACCAAAAATGAAAATCAGACACATCAATTTGATGGGAGCTTTTAACGAAATCCGAGTTCTGATTGAAACATTTGAAAATCCCAGTAAATATTTAATAATGAATGCTTTGTTTTAGCATTTGTCAAAATTTCACACTTTACTGATTACACTGAACTGAAGACCTACAGCAAGGGTCTAGCTACAAAGAAGTTTATAATCAAGAGCTCTTGTTTACAGTTAGAAATAATTAAAAAGAAATTATTGAACATCTACTATGCGCAGAAGATGTATTTATCTCTGTGGAAAATAAAAAGCATAAATGTATAAATTTTGCACTTCAGAGTTATGAAATATAGTTAAAGAGGTAAAAATAACATGGAACACAATAATTCTCAGTATAATTATACAACCATAAAATCAGTTGCTAAATTACAAGGCAAAAAATATCAATGAAGGCTTCAATAATCACTTAGGGTTTTTAGAGGGAGGATCATACTGATCAAACTTTTCATCCATTAATACAAATTAAGCCACAAAAAGTGATGCCTAGAATAGTATTTTGGCTATTTCTCTTAATGAAGGTAAGTCTTCGTATTCTGTTTGAGAGTATACATAAACATAACCTTGTTAATATAACATTTCAGCCATTCACAAATAAAGGGCACGCTCAGTTAAGAATCTTCAAGCACCATCTCTCTAACGTTGACATGAAAATCTAAACATAAAAGTTGCTAATTCTAACTTTCTATTATTTGCTGTTAATTTACCATAAGAAGATTCATGTGTTTATTGGCTCAGAAACATTTAAAATGCACACTTTATTTTCTAATAAAGACAATTATGTCATTGTTATTAGGCAAACTAGTGTTAATCCAGATAAAAATACATCCTTGAGTTTAGAAAATGCTGTAATACAATGATTTACATGTGTCTTTCAGTCTTTCATCTAGAAGACATTAAGAACCTATTTGTAGAACAATGGAGCTCGATGAATATTTTTATACATTTAAGGCTGTTTTTAGGAAAATTACAGGTTACTATGTTTAAATCACTTCTAAAGCAGATTAGTCTTAGTTTTTCCTCTATAAAATGGTGACAGTAATAATTTATACTTCATAGAATGGTTGTAAGAATTACATTTTTTACATAAATAAGAGAAAGTTAGGATTACAATTAGTGCATGGTGAGAGCTCAATAAATATTAGCTGCTGCAAATATTATTACTATGATTGCCATTGTTCAAAGTGACTGCTGGTGCCTTAAACAGGAACGGACAAAGTAAACAGGGATATTTTTCTTGTGAAGTATATCATAAAATGCAGAATATTGAGGATGGTACAAGATGGTGGCATAGGAAAACCCTGAACTCATTTCCTCCCATGCACATAACAAATTTACAGCTACATATAAAATAATTTACTATGTGGAGGAGAAAGACCTGAAAACTAAATAGCACGTCCACAACAACAACAACAAAGGGTTGTATCAAGATGGGTAGGAGTGGCAGAGACACGGTTCTCTCTAAAAACCCCATCCCAGGCATGGTAATCCACAATTGGGAGGGATCTCAAAGATATAGAACTTTTCCCTGGTCAGTGAAGGGCTTGTGCCCTGGGCAGTTAGGCCCAGTGGTGAGGTTTGGACTTTGCCAGAGCCATCAGCCGGCCACCTCCAAGGATGACACACCAAAAGGGCATCCTGGGCAGGCACCAGAGACCAACTAAAGTGAACCTTCCTCTGTAGGGTCAGCCCAGCACAACAGCTCTTCCACTGTAGTCACATCAGTCCTCACAGCCAATGAGCCTGAGGGTCTATCCCACCTACTGATGTGCAAACAGCAATGGAGTCTCAATTACAACAGGAGCCACACACAACCCACACAAGGGACACACTTGGAGCACCTGGCTCAGGTGACCAGGGAGACTGCACCTCTGGGTCCCATAGGGCACCTGCTAAATAAGGCCACTCTACTAAAACTGGGAGGCATAGCAGCCCTACCTAATGCATAGAAATGACCTCAGGTAGGCAGCCACAATGGGGAGACAAAGAAATATGTCCCAATTAAGAAACAGAACAAAGCTGCAGAAAAAGAACAAAATACAGAGTCTGGGTGTTTAAGTAACTTGCCAGATTTACCCTGTTTGTAACACCAAGGCCATGACTCAAACTCTGATGTATGTGGATAGATCTTTTTAAAAGACGTGCTCTTCACCACTCTAGTAATCTTTTTTTCACATCCCACTCAAAGTTTTCTAGAGAAGAGCATCTGAAAAATACCATCTGGCTAGATTGCCCAAGTATTTAACTGACTTAATAAACATATCTGAAAATTAGGCCTGTTTGAAATTAAATATAAAATTATTTTTTGGGGGGGAGGACATTTAAGGAATTATGATATATTAATAAGACAAAATATGAATCAAAAACTTTATGCATAGAAATCTCTTTCATTTTCAAAAATTAAAAAAATAATTTTGATTGGTCATTCAAAATACTACTATTTTGCATTCTTACTGGTTATAGTAAGAAAAATCCATACTAAGTTTCTTTATTAAATTAAAAGTAGTTAAATATGTACAAACATTTCAAAAGCGATTAGCTGTACAGTTATCTCAGCTTCTTTGTTGCCTGTTGTGGAGTTGTTGTAAGAGCAGGAGGTATGTGGCAGGAATACTACTACTATGGTAGTCTGAGGCTTGGTTATGAATTGCCTGTTAAGTCTTTCACATTTTGGCAATAGTAAGCCATTACAAGTCTTCTGCCTTGGGTATAGCATACTGTGTAGAATATAGTAGGAGGGGAATGTCATGTGGATAGAAGGAACCTGGGTAATTAAATGTTCAAGGTGAGAAAACATGGGGAAGTGAGAGTGGTGGTTATCCTATGTAAACTCTGATTAGCTACATAGCATCTTACAAAATCGCACATCCAAAGCCTTTCTACCTGTTAGGAAATTTCCTATGCTGTAGATTCAACTTGTAGTCTAACATTTACATCTAAATTTGATTAGGGTTATCTTAACAAGCAAAATAAAAGATATATGAAAAGACAGGAGGGCATCAATGATTAGATTCCAAACTGTGGGTGCAGGTTTTGGCTAATGCCTGTACAATCTTACTGCTCTTCTATGTTAATTTTCTTTCATATGCAGACATCCTGTTCTGGGAAGTAACTGCAAAAACCTTTTGTAAAATATGATTAATGCTTCTTTGCCTTTGTAATTTGCCTCATTACTTTAACTACTAGCTCATTTATAACATGCTCAAATATTTTCTCAAAGCAAATTAGTCACATTATTAAATGATTTCTAATTATCAGTAGCTTTATATGGTTAGCAGCACTAGCCTTCAGCAAGCAGAAGAGGAAGGAGAGGGCTAAGGGAGAAAGAATGGGAAAGAATGTAAGTATGTGTGTGTGGAGGAAAGACAAGGAAATAAAGGATAATGAGAAGGTAAAGTTGGGTTGCTGTTTTTTAATTGCCCCCTAGAAGTTTAAATATATGATTTCTAGTGTCTTTTATACTAAAATGATTTTAAAAGCTGTGTAGAGACAAAAAAGGAAATGAGTATGATGCTAGAGAGAGGGATGACATGAATCACCCTATTATTGATGTACCATATGTCTACTAGCTGCCTGGATGAGTGCATGAAACACTAAGTCTTCACAATAGTGTTTTCATAACATACAGCAAATTGCCAGCAAAGGTATCAGGTATATGAGTCTGAAGGTACATGCTTTATAATCGCCTATAATCCTGCTCAGCTGTTGCAGTCACATGATTTCCTAACTTCTAATTAGTATGAATTAATGTTCACTTGGAGATAAAATTGTTTTTTCACTGCCCAAAAGGTCAACTCTGACTAAATAAAACTATGTCAAATTGAAATGAAATAACCTTAAAGAAAATTCTAAAGAGACCTTTTGGTATCATCTTTCTTACTCTCTACCCTTATTCATAACTATAGCAATAGCCATTTGTTTTTTGAATGAGCATCAGAAGATAAATGTGAGCCGATTTCTGTCAGTATACTGCTATATCCTTGGGTGACTGACTTGTCTGTATTACATTTACTATGTCTATAAATAACATCTATTCTCCATGATTTTACAAAAAAAAATATATTGAATTCATAAAAATGATAAATTGCTTAAATTAAAAACTAAAAAAACAAAAACAAAAACCCTAAGGGACTTATAATTGACACGTTTTGAAGCATTTGAAAAAAAATATGCTCTGTTGATATTTAATAGAAAAAAAATCTTCCGAGAATACCTAGCCCAGGTCATAGACATGTCATTCATTCATTACACGTCTTTTGTAACATAGTCTATGTGAAGACACTGGTGGTATTTGTAGCCTGCAGGAATGGTGGGCATGCCATAAACACGTATCCCATCTGGCCTGCTATAACCTAGGCCCAAACATTTATTAATCCAGATCCTGTAACCTTGGTTCTGGGAACAACAATGATCAGGCAAGAAATACCACTGCTCTCATGGAGTTTCAGGGAATGTTACAGCACCAATAGATCTGTTTTTCACTTGGAACTCAAATCCAACTTTTCTTTTTTTTTTCTGAAAAAACTTGCAGAATAAAAGAACCTGTCACAGAGACATATAGAAAGCAATATAGAGCTCTGGAGTTAGGAAGTATGGAAAGAAGCCAGCCTGTGTAAACATCATTGGGGAGAACTAGAAGCAAGCTCACAAGGAGAAAACGGAGATTAAGGTCCTAATACAAACAAAGTTATTTCCCAGCACGGATCACTGTGGTAGAGAAAACTTCATTAAAAGCCAATAGGCAGAGGTCGACAGGGCAGAAGGGAGTCTGGTCCAGAGATGTTCTTGGTCACCTCTGTGGCAAAGGGCATTTACTGGGGCCTAGTGACAAAGTAATGGTATGTGTAGAACTACAATTCTGCTACTCGGAGTAAGCAAAATGTATTTATCAAGTTTCAGGAAATGAAGATTTAACAAAGTGTTTTCCCTCCCCTTCCTCCCTTCCTTCCTTTTATTTCTTTAATCCATTCTTTGTATTTTCTGATTGGGTATGTATAGCATTATTTGGGATAGTTGCAATAGCTAATATATAGCAATAATTACAATTATACTACATTGTTAAGATGACCAAGTAAATAAACTTAGTTTTCTGTTTTGGGGCAAGGGTCGCGGGGGGGGGTAATGAAAGTAATGAAAAAATATTAGGGCTAAAGGAAGGAAACAAGGGTGCATAATAAGAATATATATGATCACATTTATTCTTATATTAGCAGTTAATGAGACATGATGTGCAAAAGTGTAATCTGATTGAAAAAGAAAATAGTTATTGAACTGGTGAAACAGAAGAAAACAATGATTTCTGTGAATAATATATGTATAAACATTTCAGGAACTCACTATTTGTCCCTCATAATAATAAAATGTTAATAAAATAATTTCTAAGGAAAATTATAAGTGTTATATCCAGTATTTCCTAATAAAGCAAAAAATATTGCACTCCAGTAATAATCAGGGGAGGGAAATACTATGTCAAGATTTTATCTTCCAAATCTACAGTTTAATAATAAAAAGGAGAGAAGACATCCTGATGTGATAAATAGTGGCCTCAATTCCAAGCTAGGCCAGTTTGTTAAGAGCATTAATATTTTAAGTAGTAATTGCGTTTTCCTGGAGCTCAGCAACATAACACAGAATAAAGGCTCATCTCTGTCCTGCAACTTTTGTCATGAAACAGCAGCTTTTATGTCCTCATGTTACACTGTCTGATTTCTGTCTTGAAGGTAGGGTGAGATCGGGGAAAACCTCTATGGTTGGAGTAAGATAAAAGTGCCATCAAACCATCTTCGGATAATAAGGGATGCCCCCTGCTTGGTAGAACTAGTTAAGAGCACTGTACTGTGACATTCTGTTGTCTTAACAGGTAGAATTAAAGTTACAGTTGCAGAAGCCATGAGAAGGGACATCCAAAACTGGGGCCACCATCAGATCAGTTGTCATTTTTTAAAAGAAAAAAAATTCTGATGTATTTGGGAAACAGCCAAAACACTTCACTGAAATGCTTCCTTCGAGAGTAACTGATTTTCTCTTCAGAAGAGGGACCATATGTATGTTTTATCTAACTTTTGTAATTATTTATTAGTCTTGGGGACACAGCAGCAGCCCAGGTGTTTTAAAAGTACCTATCATGTACATTTAACTGCACAATCTAATTGGTAACATTTATTTTTATGCTGAGAACCTCTTGAGTCTCCTTTAATAAACTAAATCCTAGTTCACAAAAATCTTATAAGGTAATGTGCTCAGAAATGTGTCTAATAATTGTTCAATAAATTACTTATATTTTTAATGTTTATTTGTTAGATATGAAACTACCTACTCCCACTCTATTTTTTAACAAGTCATCATTATTCTTAACTATTAGTCTCCCATCATTCCACCCTGCTCTCAAACCACCAATACCACTGCTTAATTAACACTATTCTAAAAGAAAAAGAAAATGGAGGGAGGGCTACATTAGGAAATCTGTGGTTTTCATCATGTATGACAAATCACCCGGCTATGCAATATTACATTTACTGTCACTTTCTGTCTTTCACCATTGGCAAAAAATGAGGAATGATAGCTATCTGCCCTATCTCACAGGTTTTGTGAGGGTCAAATAAGACATTGTAGTCATGACATGTCTAGAAAATTAAAAAATGATTCATATTTAAAATTATTATGATTGGGAACTACAAGTTAAATCGTGATACCTGTAAAACTGTTTTGTCATATTTTCTCACCAACACTTGCTTAATTAAATGGTTACTTTTTTTGACCTTCTCCAACTTCAAACAAAGATGCTAATTCATTCAAAGTAAGTATTAAACAAGCATTCTACTGTAATAGAATGTTTTTAAAATACAAAACTCCAAAGCCTGTTACACGGGCTCTTATAAGATTATTTTTTTATCCTAAAATGTAACCTCTCAGTTATTTAAATGAGTAAAATCAGTATAACTCTATAGCTGTATATCTATAACACTAGAACATGAATCAATATACATAACACTGTTATTGCTTTTGAAATCTATTCATTAGAATCATAAGCTTGAAGTCCTTCAGGGACTGATTTAAATACACATTAGATCCCTTAGTGCTTAGCATTCAGAATTCTTATGGAGTTCAAATTTTGTAACTTCTCATACCATTAGTAGATGACTCCTCATTCAATAATGAATCAGAAAGCTCAAAGATTTGATTTTTTGTGCATCTTAAAAATCTAGCCTAATTTTTGTTTTTAGATTTAATCCCCCTGAATTAGTTTCTATCTCTATATCCTGTGTATCTCCTGAAAGGCACATATTCCAATTCAAAAATATGTATTTAATTTATTATTATTTTATAACTATTTTACTAAGTTATCACTCATATAGCCACAAAATTCACCATTTCAGAACGTACAATTCAGTGTTTTTTAGTATAATCACAGAGTTGTGCAACCATCACCACTATGTAATTCCAGAAAATTTTCTTCGCCCTGAAGAAACACTCTGTCCCCATTAGCTGTCATTCTCCAGCCCCAGTCCCACACTCCCTGGCCAAATCTAATCTACTTTCTGTCTGTATGGACTTGCCTATTCTGGATATTTCACAGAAGTGAAATAATGCAATATATGACCTGTTCTGTCTTCTTTCATTAAGCTCTTTTCAAATTTCATCCATGTTGTAGCATGTATCAGTACTTCATTACTTTTTATGGCTGAGTAATATTCCACTATATGGATATAACACACGTGTTTATCTATTCATCAGTTGATGGGCACTTAGGTTAACTTCCACTTTGTGCGATTACAAATAATTTGTTATGAACATCATATGCAGGTTTTTGGATGGGAATATATTTTTCATGCTCTTGGGTATACATCTAGAAGTAGTTTCCTGGCTTACGTGTTAACTCTATAACTTAACTTTTCAGGAACTGTCAAACTTGCTTCCAAACAGTTGTACCACTTTACATTCCCACTACCAATGTGTGAGGATTCAAATTTCTCCACATTCTTATCAGAATTTGCTATTGCCCATCTTTTTTGTTATAGCCATCCCACGGGGCCTCAAGTGGTATCTCATTTCTTTTGATCTTTTAGTCATTTCTCAAGAGCTGTATGTAGTTGCCTTTTACTCACAATCTGATAAAGCCACTATTTCTTACAGCTCTTCCTCCTTCCCTCCCTTTCTCCCTTCTTTCCTTCCTCCCATAACAGGAAAGGATGATAAGCAAAGATATAGGGCAGAACCATTTCCTAAGAAAAATATATCAGTTTTATCAGTTCTGTATAGTACTTGCATAGGTTAGATGCAATAATAAAAGATTTATAATAAATTATATAGTGATATCAGATTACACTTTCTTGCTACTTTGATTTATATGCAAGCAAAATAAAAAATGCAACTTTTTCGCATTATTTTCCTTTAGAGATACCACTTTAAACTGGAAAAGTTATGCCAGCATATCAATAATAATAATATACTATTATGTTATAGTAGTATATGTTATACTAGTATGTTATAAAACATGGCATGCTACCCCAGGGTAAAGGATGAACTTATCAAACAATTTATTCTCCATAAAAATCAACCTAATTTCCACACTCAGTTTTAAAATTTCAAAGTCATTGTACATATTACTTATGTAAACCTACTGATGAATATAAGCTAAAGATTTTAAAATTTAAACAAATTAATGTTATTTTGCATATATTAAATTATCTTGTAAAACAGTCTTGCAAACTAGCAACTGTAGCAATAACATTTCTAAGTAATCCAAATGCATTAGAAATTAGAAATAAAGATTGGCTTATCCAAACAAAACATAACAAGGAACCTACCAAATGTGTTGAGGCCAATCAGCACGGAGCTGCATTTTAGAAATAGCATTGGAAAAAGAAAAGGAGTAAAATGAAATAACCTAATTTAATTAAATATGTACTGACTATTTTGTATAGATTATGTAATCTAATTTGAGGATTAGCAGTAAGAACATGTTAAATATAGTGATTGTACTTTTTTGGTTGTTTTGTTTTTTTCTGCATTGGCTGTTGTTCAACACAGTTCCTTTATAAATCAGTTGCTAAAAATATTGAATGAATAAGTGAATGAGTAGGTTATTATTCATGTCAAAGATGAAGACACTGAGACAAAAAGTAGATAAATATTCAAAATACCACAGGTAATAAATGTTGAAGTTTTCCAGACTCCAAGAACATTGACTTGCCCTGTATACAAAATGCTCCCAAGTAACTGTCTATCATTTTAAGATCTAGAGTTAGTAAGTGAGCATCTGACAGTGCAGCCATAATGTAAATATATTAATCAGTTAATAAATAACACATACCTCCAAGGAAAAAATAATTATTTTTCTAACGTATTTTAGGGTTCCAAAGCTGGCAGAAAAATTAGTTGATGTAAAAGTTATTGAGAACTCTATGGATAGTGATTGCACTACATAACAACGCCAAAAAACAACAACAAATGTTGATAGTGCAAACCAGTTAAAAGATTTAATATCCAATCTTGTTTCTCAAGACTTTTCCTCGGCCTGAATTCTTGCTAGAATAAGTGACATAGCACCAAAATATTCATATTTAATAACTCTGTATTCATCTAAGAAGCTCGGCTTATTCCAAACATTAAAATAAAAAACACAAATTGATTGAGCATATAATAGTGGGGCTTGCAAACTGCTTTGTCCTTTGTCTTCACTGGGGATAGAGTGAGTACTCACAGTCAAGGGCAAAGTGGTGTCGTGAGAGCTCAAGATAAAGAAAACAAAAGTAGTAATCCTAGAGACGATAGGAACAAGCCCATAGTATCAATAATTTTTATATTAAAAAAATTCTGACTTCTCCTTTTTGGTCAGCAAGAACAGTATAAAGAGGCTACATTCACCTGTACAACTGAGTGTGGAAGCGGAGTTGTTGGGCCATATGTGGCCCAAGAGAACTCAGGGAAGGGTTCTTTCTAGGCTGAAGCACTGTGTAGTGAACTTGGAAGAAATCCTATTGGAGTTCCCTGGCATCAGGCAGCACATGCTTTTCTCAAATAAAATAGCAATGTGAACAATGATCTGAGCATAGAGTAGAATAACTGACCTAGAGTAGACATGATCTGAGGGATAAGCAACAACCACTTGCAATATTCCCGTTTAAAATCAGTGAAGCAGCTACTTTGAATAAATCAGTTTCCTAACTCTAGCACGGTGGATGCACCTTTCTCACTAGCTATCAATACAAAGCTTCACATTCCAGCCAAAGTACTTACTTCAGATTGCCTAACCTCCCGTTTGAACTTGCATGCCAGTTTACACTACTAACCCAATATAAATCTTCTAACCATGTAACTAGAGGTTATCCTTTCCGCAAGGTCCTAATTAAACCCCAACACATCCACGAAGTATTTCATAACCATCACATCTGGAAATCAACTATCTCTGTAGGAATTTGGATGATATCTTATTCATTTTTGTATCTCCAGCTCCTTGAAGAGTGAATACATCAGGAGCTCAGGGTGCACTTATTAAATGGGAGTAAATCATATTTCCAACTCAGTGAGGTAGAGCTATACCACATACTCTCTGGACTCTTCTTTAGAGACAGTACAGAAGTGAGGGCTAAAAATTCTCTCCTAGAGAGATAGGCTTACTGATTTGTACCAGTGGAGTAAGTGGGCTGCATCTCTTTCCTTGCCATAATTTACTGTTGTATCTTTCCTTGGATTTCATAAGGAAATACATTTTCCCTAAGTCAATTCGAATTATTGGGTCTTCAGAAAAATCATGATGCATGTTTGCAACAGATGGCACTAGTTCATCTTTGGAAGTACTAGGCTCATTTGCATCTATGTTATTGCTATGTCATTTGACAAGTGACAGTTCTAGCTTCATTCTAAAAGAAAATTGAGTGATTTGATTGAGTTTTGGAGATTTTACAACAAGTTGAAGACGGAAGACCAAACTGTGCATTTTTGCCATATTTTACTGTTTCACTTCCAGAAAGGGAAGAATGTGCGTCAAGCTTGTGAAAAGTTGCATAAAGTTTACGGTGACAATGCTCTACAAGAACATCGGCGCCAACGATGGTTCACAAAATTCCATACTGGTGATTTTTATTTCAATGGCGCTCCTCAGTCAGGGAGGCCCACCGAGGTTGATGACGACAAAATAAAGGCATTGATTGAGTTAAACCCACATTACACAACAGGAGAGATTGCAGAAACATTGAACATCCATCATTCAAGTGTTCATGACCACCTGAAGAAGCTGGGATATGTAAGAAAGCTCGATATTTGGGTTCCACATGAACTCAAAGTTGTTCATTTGATGGTGCGTATAAACATCTGCAATATGCTCATTAAATGTGAGAAAAATTATCCTTTTTTGAAGTAACTGATAACTGGTGATGAGAAGCAGATTTTTTACAACAATGTGGTGTGCAAATGGTCTTGGTTCTGAAGTGATGATTTGCCTCAAACGACATTGAAAGCAGACATTCATCAGAAGAAGGTTATGCTCTCAGTGTGGTGGGATTTTAAAGGTGTCATGTTTTTCGAGCTCCTACCAAGGAACCAAACAATCAATTCAAATGTGTACTGTCGGCAATTATACAGTTTGAATGAATCCATCATCCAGAAATGTCCAGAGCTTGTGAATTGCAAAGGAGTTGTGTTCCATCACGACAACACAAGACCACACACAAGTTTGATCTCCCCTCAAAAATTACTGGAGCTTGGACGGGATGTGTTGCCACACCCACCATACTCGTCTGACCTTGCACCATCAGACTTCCACATGTTTCACTCTCTCCAAAACTCCTGTGTGGTATAACATTCAATTTGGATTAGGCTGTAAATCAGCACCTTGCTCAGTTTTTCTCAAATAAAAGACAGGTCCGTCTATGAATAAGGAATTATGAAGCTCACTGAAAGATGGCAAAAGGTTATCGAACAAAACGGGCAATATATCATTGATTGATCTTTGTTCTTTATATAAATAAATGACCTTTGAAAAACATAGACAAAATATGTCATGACTTTTCCAAAGACCCAATAGTTTTATCGCTTTAACAACCACAAAAGTCATATTAATGTGGAGATTGACATTTGTGAAATGTGAAGTAAAGTACAAAACAATTAGAAACCTTATGTATTATTTCTCAGAACTATCCAAAGTATATACAGGTGTGTTCTTTCAAACACTTTTAGTTTAAACCAGTATGTTCATGCCCAGTTGTTTTTATTTTGATACAGAAAATCTTCATTTAATGAAATATGAGCTTTTTAAGTATTGGCTTATATAGCTAAAAATGTGTTTTTAAGATATAAAGGTTAAAACAAATGCATAGAGAAAACTGAAGGTGGCATTTTCAAATGGATCGATACCTTATCAGAAATAATTCATTCTTAGCTTAAATGTTAAATTGGATTTTTAATTATGATTTTGTTTACACTTACATCTTGTCTGACTTTCTTGGACTTATTAATTAGTAAAACAAATTATAGCAGCACTGCTTTGGTTCACTGAGTTCTTTTCTTCTAAGCTTTCTGTTATTTTCAAATGCTTGAAAATGAAGGCTATATTAGAAAACAGTAACCATCTCTGAAAGGTACGGTTACAGGGAAATCATTCTATACACAAACTTTCATTCTTTAATATAGCCATGGAAGAAAGATAACTTTACAGAGAAAAAGGCAGTACAGGAGTAGGATATGAACAGAGGTAGGAGAGGGACCTCAGGCTCCTGTTTGCTGTGTTTTTGTTTGTTTTCTATTGTTGCCATTTTGATTTGATGCAACTTTGCACATTTTTTATTTCATGCTTTTTATTTGCGTTACCTTTTGGTCATGCCCAAAGCCATCCAGAATCACTTTGCAACTGCTGCTGTTTGATCTTGAAAGCAGCTTAGGGTCTCTCTGAAATCACTGGCCTTGAGGCAAATAATCACATTTGCCAGAACCTAGAGAGAGCTTTAAACCATCATTTCTATGAGTATAAATGGCTCAACAATAAGATTATCAATTTTTTTGTACATAAAGTCTCTGTGGATTATTGTGCAAATCACATACAGCAGGTCCTCGAAGAACATTATTTCGTTATAATGATGAGATGTCACAGGAACTGAACTCCTGTTTACATCACTTAGCCCATGGTAAAATTGGTTTCATTAGGTAGTTTTCCTTAAGAGTTGCAGAGCCTATCGAGATTATCACTGAGGACTTACTAATATAGTCAAATTAGAGCAAAGACCATTTTTAATTATTTATGACAAGAATTGTGTGCCAGTTGTCAGTTGTCTCTCAGCTCCGAATTTACCCTTTCTTGCCTATTGTGCAAAAATGGAGTTGGAACATTAAATATTCTTCCTCGGCCAGCTAACATGATGTTAAGTTTCATCAGTAGATGATGCTAAAGCAACACTGCAGGAGCAAAGGTGTTTTTCTTCCTGGTTCTAATGTGCGTTTTCAACAGGCTTCTGTGAAGTAAGTGGCTTCCCAAGTGCTAGGCTCCTGAGCTCAGGAAGTTCTGAAGCATCCATCCAGCTTCTGCAGCGGCCTCAGCTTTGCTTCCCCACTGCCCAGTTCCCCGTGTGCATGACAGTCAGCGGCACTCAGTGGTCAGAAGGTTTGCCCAGCAACCTGCTCAGGCAGCCTTGCAGCAGAGTGCCTCATCGATACACTCCCCATGAACAACATTTCCCAGCACTCTGCAGGGTGAAGTTCCAGCAGGTACCAGAGGACAGACTCTGCGACAGTAAATGCTGCCAGTGCAGCACCATAAAAGCTTCTCTGCCACTCAGCCAGCCATAGTTGTGCTCTCTCCAGCAATGTCTAGATCTCAGCCTGCGGGTGGGAGGACTCTTCTGCGGCTGCTTTAGCTTAGTCTTAGAAATAGTGTTTGATCTTTATATCTGCTACTTCTATATTCCTTAGAGTTCTCTTCTATACACTAGCTAATGTGCTTTACTTGGGTCTATTAATACAGTTAATAGTCTTTATATTGACCTCCATTCAAATTACTCTGTGATGCCTGTCTATTGACAGGACCATGATTGATAGTCTTCCACAGAGGATTTGAGGACCTGTTGTATGTAATTTGCAGAATAATCCACACACACTTTATGTACAAAAAAGGAACCGATAACCTTATGGCAGAGCGATCCACAGATATAATGGTGTAATGCTCTCTCTAGGTTCTTTATATATACATAAAGGAATAAAATACATTTCTGAATATGTGGAGAAAGGAAGTGATATGTAAATCAAAAGGCAAGGAGTAAGACCAGTGCACAGACAGGCATGCAGCAAGCATAGTTAGGTACAATTACTAGATGGGCTGCCATACTTAAGCCAGTGATCAAAATTTTAAAAGAACCATGTTCAACTTTAAGATTCACAGTACCCCAGAGTTAAAGAGCAATCTAGCTCAGTGTGTAAATGGCATGATGGTAAATATCGAGAGACAAAAAGTTCCATAAGTAACCAAAATAATGTAGTACAAGTGAGAGATTCTTATGGGCTGAATTGGATCAAGGGTAAAATTCTGACTGTTTAGAGGACCAGACCGATTTCTGTGGACTTCAGGCAAGATTCTGTATGTAAGCAAGAAGGCAATGATTGGGGGGGGGGAAAGGTCAAAGTGCGCATCCTTGGTAACAACCTAGAATTCAATTCTGCTTCTAATTAGGGGCAGAATCTTGAGGGTTAACATTTGTAACTGTAGGTTACAATTTGTAATTGAAAACTTTGTGTTTCGCCTTTGCTGTTTACTCCAGAGTATGCTTATGTGAGATGCTTTCCAAACAGAATTTACCATAAAACACCATGATGTGTTAATTGATCATTATTAGGTATTCTGCTAGAAGTTAGTTCATAGTACCAAGAATAAGTTGTAAGTAAATCAAAATCACTTTAAATAAGCTTGCGCATTTAAATGCTGGTGATTAGAAAAAGAAAATAGGTTATTTTAGAATGTTTGAGACATCATCAAGCTTGGAGAAAAGGGATTTCATTCACTGTGTTTTTATCTTAGGGGAAGAAGGAATTTTACTTATAATATATTTCTACTACCCTTTAGTACTGCTTAAATATTTTCCCCAACTGCTATCTGTAGATTTCGGTCACTTTCTGCCCTTAGCCTCCAGCTATAATTTCTGTAAAAGTGACTTAATATGTAGGTGGCATTTTTTTACAAAGAATTGATGTATATTTTCCTCATTTATCTACGCATTCACCTTTTGAGTCTTCAGTTCCTGCTACTTAATGCATTATTTACACTTACCAAATATACAATCATGTGCTAATTCCTGTGACTATATAAGAAAAATTACAAATGCAGCAAGCATAAAGAAAAACCCTTGACAAAAACCTTAGAATCAGAATGGCACATGTTAGTCACATCATAATTAGATAAGACAATCATATACTAAGTTTGAAAAACAACTGTACTGTTGGGATAGGTATATTTACCTATATTATCAAAGATCTTTGAGTAACAAGAAAAAAATAAGAAAAACTTTACAGCAAACACTAAAAACAGCAAACAAATCCAAACAAAATCTGAGAAAAAAATATGAAAAGACCCATGAAAACACTAGATGCCCAGAGTACCTTTTTGATTTGAAAGATAATTTTATATTGTTTTATGAAATTCTACTTTTCCCGTTATCCTGGGTTTTTAAAGTATACATAAGTACATATTTAAAAGATGCCAAACTAAGAAAACTAAAAGAAATACTGATAAAGATTGAGTCTGGTGAATCAAGTGTTCATTATTCTAGAAGATGGGGCTACAGAAAATTTCTAATATAAGAGATGGAGAGCATTCAACAACAAAAAATTGAGAACTGAGAAATGGAAATAAAATCATTAATTTTTTATTTAAAACAGGAAATCTCACTAGAATGAAAAAATGACACAAAAAATATTTTAAGTTGATGAAGGAAAGAACCTATAATTAGTTGGAAGGGCAAATCCAGGGGAGATCTGAGATGCTAAGTGACAAAGGTCAAGATCTCTCTGTCAGAATCAAAGGGACATTGTCACAGGCCTTATAGGTGCTCCACTGATGGTGTGTCCATACAGCCCATGGATTCTCTGCTCCAGCAGTTCTCACACTGAATTGAAATAATTTATTTACTAATATATATTTATATTTCCTACAAGACTATAATGGTTTACGTATACAAATTGTATCTTATTTGGATTCTCAGGTCCTGACATAAAGTAAACATTCAACAAGTATCAGTGGATGATTAATGAATGGTTAAACAAATGAATAAATAAAACCTCTGTAATAGCAGTTGAAGAAATAGAGGTAAATCAAGTGTGTGCTATAAATATGAGAATAAGTCTCAAAAGGAATAAAGGTACCTTATTAGAGAAAATTAAACCAAAATAAAACTTATAATAATCATATTAAGACAGAATATTTGTTTTATTATTTAAATGCAAATACAGCACATAAAATTGTGCCAAAAGAGTTTTGGTCAAACAATGACAAATTATCTAATTTGATATATTATTTATGGATAAAAGACACCTGTCCATATCTGCCTGAGAAAAATAAAGTTAATATCTCTTTTGTTGATGTGATCAAGTCCTTCATCTCAGGTGTGATCACAATTATTTCTGAAATTTTTACTTTCTATTTTACATATTACCATTTTTTAAAACTTATAAAAACACTTAAAACCTAATCACTTTTAGCAATTCTAAAATATGTACACTTTGTTCAATTATTCTGGATGTTCTCACGAAAATAATCAAGTATGTGTTAATCTGCATCTTGATATAACCTAAATTCCAAAATTAATTTATCTGATGAGCATGTCCTGATAAAAATAATAAAACAGGTTTCCATTCTATTATTCCTAAAATAGTAAACAGATTCTGTGAGGATGAATGATATTTCTAAACTTTTCACACCTCCTGTGGCTTTAATTGATGCCTTTCTTTAAGATGGAAAAATTTCATTTTCATTCGGAAGGGTTTCTACACACAACCACACATGCCCCTATTCAGAATATATACACAATCACCTTACAATTCTTGCGCGACAAAGGAGTCTTTTGAAGGTTATCAGAAACAAAATGATCCAATGCATTTCAAAAGATACTTACATATGAGATAATGAACTAATTCTTCATTTTTGGGTCACTGACTCACCTTTCAGTTTGTTACAGAATAAACTGTGTTCTCCTGTGATTAGACAAAGTTGCTTTTTTTCCTTCATTTTCTTATGTTGAACATTTATGATCAATAACACTCATAAAGAATACCTTCAAATAGCCTTACAACACTATGACACTAACTATTCCCCATTTTAGGTTGGTGCTTAAATAGGTGCTCCAGAGTGAGGAAATAAAAGCTGCAAGTTCACTGCCACAATTTCAGGTTTATATTTAACTCAAGAAATAGGAGAATCTTTTATTCTCACAGTTGAAATAAGAAAGAACATTATACACCACCACAGAAACGACCATTTCTTAAAACGCTTAAGAAAAAACTTTTGTCTGGGAGTTAAACTGAAAAAATAAGTACTAAGCAACATATTGAATTCTCATCCTGGACTTGGTTTTGCTGCCCTCTGGTCCAGAACAGCATTCTACTGCTCATTACGCTTCTAATTACTCTCTGGTACCCCAATTACTCTGTCATAGATAAGAATACATTTTAGTTTTAATGGAATGAGGAACTCTTTTATTTAAGATTGGCAGTAAGGCCAGAGACAATATTTTAGTTGAGAAGAAATGACTAACCATTTTAGGTTGAAAGAACAGGTAAACTTGCTAGGTAATTTATGCTCACACTTTTTATTTGTTTAGTTTCAATACATGTATTTATTAATTCAACAGATATTTATTAAGAGCTTACTATGTGCCAAACATTAATGGCAAACTATAGTCAAATCCAGCCTACAGTCTGTTTGGGTAAATACCATTTTATTGGAACAGCCACACCCATCGTTACTTATTGTCTAAAGCTGCTTTCAGGCCACAACAGCATAGTTTGGTGGAGACAGAGACTGGCCCACAAAGCCTAACATATTTATTATCTGGCCTTTTACAGAGAAAGCATGATGAACCTTTGATTTGTAACTAGGGATACACTGGTAAATGTAACAAATATCTCTGCTTCCTGGCACTTAATTATTTCAGGTAGGCAGGTAGCAACTGCAGACATCTAATTAGGTAAACATTATTGTGTATTAGAAGGTCATAAATTGTTGTGGGGAAAGGACAGCTAAGTAAAGGAAATAGAGCATATGATGTGGGGGCTAGGTTGCCACTTTAAGTAAGGTCGAGTAAGGGAATTTGAGAAAGTAACATTTGAGTAAATTTTTGAAGGACAGGAGGTAGTAACCATATGAATTGGGGGAAGAATGTTCTGGTCTGAGAAGGCAGCTAAGACAAATGACCCAAAGGAAGAAGCATGCTCTATGTGTTCAAGGAAGAATAAGGCTGACGTGGAAAAATACGTGAGGGGAAAGTAGTTCTAAACATGAGGATGGTTTTCAGTGGTACCATTTGTTACTACCAGTAATTGCTGTAAAATATGAGACAATGCTCTGAGCTTAGAATTTATTTCTATCATGCATGATTAAGCAAGTATAATTTAAGAACTCTGAAGTAGAGTGTTAGTTTAGTAATACCCAGTAGCTACACATATCTCAATATATATTATACATTACTGGAAAGGAGGTCATAGAGTGCTTGAAAAAAATCACAAAATCTTGAAAGGTTGGCTAGGGCTCAACAGTACTGAACACATAAAAGAATACATCTTATATTATTATCTTTAAGCTTCAAGAGACTCAGCAATATTATTAGTCTCATCAGGTAGTTAAGTTTTTCTGATGGATTGAAGTAATAATTATAGAATGAAAAAAATTGGTAGCATAGATTCTAAACCTAGAGAGAGAAATATAATATGTACTTTCTTGAAATAGATTCACATTAGCAAGAAAAATTAAAATATTAGTTTTAATAAAAATGTTGTACCAAGTGACTTGGCCAGGTACACAATAAACGGCCTATAGAAAAACAAAAACAAAAACAGAAAAGAGATGAAAAGGATAAATAAGTATAAAAAATGATTTTATGTAGGGTGTAATAAAATATGAGATAAGTTCCACATTACATCATTAAAGATATAATCCTCTAGAAACTATTTTGATGTTAAGATAGGAAAATAATTATTCTTAAGAAGAGGTAAAATCGTAAAAACTTAAAATAACACTTAAAGTATAAAATGATATAAAAAACTGAAAATATGAATAAAGGTTAATAATACTTTACATTTGAAGAGTGCTTTAGACAGTCTCAGGCAACACTGGTAAAAGACCTGGCTTTTAGTTTATTCTTAGTTTATTACCAATTTCTCCTGTAGACAAATTTTAATCCAGCAGATCAAAGAACACCTGAAAACCTGTAGGTAGCCAATTTCCTGGAACCAGAAGAGAATCACTTTGGCAGCAAATAGCCACACTGCTATAAGCACACTTCTTCTCATTGACTTATTTAATTGACACCTGAGCTGTATAGATGATCTTATTACCTCTGTACCACCAGTCATACAAATAATAAATGGTGGAAAATTAGGTCTTCAACTGTCCAGCACAACTCCACAGCACCCACACGTAATTCTTAACCTGCAGTAACTTTTTAACAGATGCCACTGCAAGGGATCAGAACGAGCCACCCCAAGATGTGCCGTAGTGGTGTGTGGATATTTGAGCTAAAGGCAACTCAGACCCTGCAGGCTCTAGAGCAGTGGTTCTCAACCTGTGGGTCACGACCCCTTTGGGGGTCGAACGACCCTTTCACAGGGGTCGCCTAAGACCATCGGAAAACAAAAAGATATTTACATTATGATTCATAACAGTAGCAAAATTACAGTTATAGAGTAGCAACGAAAATAATTTTATGGTTGGGGGTCACCACAACATGAGGAACTGTATTAAGGGGTCGCGGCATTAGGAAGGTTGAGAACCGCTGCTCTACAGGAACTTCTCCAGTGCCTTAATTATCTGGAAGAATTTAGATGAGGAGCCTGGCCCATGATAAGAGTTAAAACCAGAAATGATGTTGTACCTATCTATATGGCAAGGCAAATTAGTAATTACTGAATATGTGCTCTTCCTGCAATTAGCATCTGAAGTCTCAAGGTACATTACCTCAACCTTAGCTAAGAATGTCTTATATGTCCATTTTCCTTTTCTGTCTCTGAACATCTCATGGATGTGGGGTTCCCATCACATATATGTATTAAATTTGGTTATTTTCTCTTGTTAATCTATCTCATATCTATTTGATTATTAGACTAGATGAAAGAACTTTGACGGTAGAGAGAAATTTCTTCCTCCCCCTACCATCCCCTTGAACTTTTGAAGTCTACATATAGTCTTCAGATGTTCAACCAACCTAACAATCTTATCCTTGCTTCAGGATGTCATCTATATATTTTTTTTTCTGAAGATAAGCAATTTCATAGCCTATTAAACAGAAGTCTCCTCATACACATCTCTTGGGTATTGCATAAAGTGAGTATGTAATTTAGTATGAAAACTGTTACATTTTTTAACATGGAAGGGAGCTATTAATAAAGATGGAATAATGACTTTGTGATCAGGCATCATCTTAGGTAAAACAGAATAGAGTCTCATTAGACTTGGGATTCTCTGACCCATTCCCTTTCATCAGTAATTCCCTAAGAACCCCTGCCCTATCAGCAAGCAGTATCCTTCATAGCTATCTCTCTCCTGTAGAGGCTATTTTCCCTGAAGTTGAGCCCATCTGTTGCTATTTCCTACTTCGCTGCTGCTTCTCTTTAACAATCAGACACCTCAGACCAGTTCCCACAGCCTCCTCTCTGTATATCCAAAGCCATGCTCCATTCAGAGTCCTAAAATCTCTCCTCCTGTCCTTTTAGATTCAATTGCTTCCCTAAAATAGACAGGTTTCCTATACAGTCCACATGTTGGTTCATCCTCGTGGACACTGTTTCTGTACCTACTTTGCCTTCACGTTCCTCCTACTTTCCTATTTATTCCTCCTCTCCCTGAGAAGACCAAGCAAACAAACCAAGTAAAGAGATGGCTCCATTCAGCCATAAAGCCAACCCAATCAAAGGATTTGATTTTGTGCATACAAAACCCAAAGCAAAACTTCCACATTTCCAGTCAAACTTGTTCCTGGCAGAGTAAAAATACCAAGAGTTTTAATAACATTCATTTAACTACTGATATATTTTTTTAATTAGGAAAAATATATAGTTTTGCTTTCAAATTATGGTTCATTTAAAGATGTTTGAAATAAGAGGCTGGTGAGAAGAAATAGGCTATATTGACTAACAAATTAGTCCAATGAAAGCTAGTTGGGTGGAGTAATTAACATTTACCAAGCACTCACTAATGCCAATAATTATCTTTTAATGAGGAAAAAAGAGAAACCATTAAAAAACAATCACGACAGAAGAAATGCAAAAATGACAGCACTCATGTATATTGAATATATATAATAAGTTCCTATTTGTGATTCCTGCCTAAATTCTCATTCACTGGGCAAGTCATAGGAATTACTGGCAAGAGAAACCACCTTCTTTCTACTTAATAGAGTTTTGGTTATTGTGAGGATGAACAAGGGCCAGATATACTATCAGAGTACCAGGACAACCCTCAAAATAGGGATCATGCAGTTTCTACTTGATTTACAATATAATAAAAGTCACCCTATCTTTTAAAATTGTACCGAGTAGCCAGAAACCTGGGCAAAGGAGAGACTTGAGATCATAAGTAGTTCTAATACAAAATGCATCCTGACCTAGATTATTATATCAGGAGATATATGCAGAAGTATGTTCTTCGCTATGTATTATTTTTTTTATGTTTGTTTCCACCATAGTCCTCAAACACATTCCTGATTTCTTGTTTTAGGAATCAGTTATCTAAATCACAATCTATTATTTTGATAACGAAGGTTATTTTTGAGAAGGAATGTGTCATTTTTGTTTCTACATTAGCTATGGAGGTTTTTTAGATGTTAATCTTGAAAAGCAACAAGTTGACATAAGTAGAGCCATTTTAAAATAGAGCTAGCCCCATGCCAGAGGAAATGCCTTGTCTGTCTTACTCCTCAAGCCTTTGGAACTGGCTGAATAACCTTTGGACTGGGCCAAAGCAACATTGGTTTTTTTTTTATTCAGCTGGGCCATCCTGCTACCTGTTGGCAGCTCAGCAGCTGCTCAGCTCCGGCTGGACTCGAACCGCTGTTGCTCAGAGCTCAAACTCTTGAGTGAGCTCCTAACCAACTGAGCCACTCGGCCGGCCCAGCAACATTGTTTTTTAAACACTAAAATGAAAAAGAAAGCAGACATTCTGACTATTGCCCTGACTAAAAGTTGAGATATTCTTCATAATTAGCAAACTCAAGAACACTACTTGAGTTTCTACCTGAATCAGTGCTTTCCAAATAGCTATTCTTGTTTATCTCAAATAAATGCTTGTTGTGTCTTACATTGGCCTTTTACTTTTAGGTGAACATCTCCCAAAGGGGTGGAAAAACATCATTTAGTCACAACTGACTAGCTGCTGACTAGATTCAGGTAAAACTATCCATAGGCACATGTCAGAGGTATGGTGTTTTAGAGCTGCAAGAAATTAGGTAATCTGCCTAATTTATTTAACAACTGCACGGTAGCATGCTACTCACTATCTGTCATTTTTTGAAGTTCTTTTAAAGGTTGAAAAAAAAATCTGCTTTCTTTTTAACCTAGATGCCATTTCCCCAACTGAAATAAAAGAATTTACTCTCTGATGAGAAATGCCACACTGCCATGGAAATTTACAATGACTTAGGAGACAGGGTTTAAACTACTTTTTAAAAATTATGAGAGCCATTTCATAACTGAGAATGCTTCTTTTTGTGATACAGTGATACCCCTTGTTGACCTGCTTTAAGCTTTACACATAAGCAATGGAGTCAGTGAAGACATAAAATATGTGAACTATGTTTCATAGTTTCAATATTGACATTTTAAATTATTATTTTTTTTAATACTCATAAAATCTTACCCCTGAGTTTGCTGAAATTCAGAGCAGTCTACTTTAGTTCATCAGATATATCTAGTCAGGGAATATAATCACAAAGCTATAAAAATGTAAAAAAAAAAAAAACTCGACTAGACGTTTTAGGCTACTCAAAATGCAGAAAAGTTCTTCAAGGGTTGAGGCACACAACACTTCATAAATAGTACTACTACCAATTAATTTCTTTAAAATGAAGATTATAGATTTCCCATGGTGCAATTAATGTCAAAGAGTCAACTTCTTTTGTAACAGAAAATGGGTATTTTGTCTTCTTTCTAATTCTGAGTTAAGAAAGAACCTTCCTACCCATTATTCTTCACCCACACACATTTAATATTAGATATTGGTGGAACTGATTTAAATTTTTCTCTCTTAAGTAAAATAAAGGACTCTCCTTTACAAAACTATATAAATGATGCTCATTTCAATAACAGATTTCATAAATAATAAATCTCAAGGTACTAAAGCAGCAAAGATCAAAGGATGCTTTCTAGAACATAAGTCATATGTATTTTATATGGATTATATTATATATTACATTGTTCTATTACATTTTCACAATTTATTATATTGCATATTATATTATAATACTTTTAATCCAGGGTACTGATAGGGTAGGTAGGAAGATAGAAATGAGCAGGAAAGGAGGGAACTAGCCCCGGTTAGTAAGCCCCTTGTAGCTGCTCCTACTTGGGGCACAAACACTGTGCTTGCTCAGCAAGACACTGAGAACAAGATATGGCGTTAGAAAAAGGAAAAACACTGGAGAGGGAGGGAGGGAGGGAGGGAGAGAGAGAGAGAGAGAGAGAGAGAGAGAGAGAGAGAGAGAGAGAGATACACCATCCCACTTATCAGAATATACATCCTGATTCTCAGGACCAATTTTAATGATCTTCTCAAATAAATCATGGGAAACTAACAGGTTCACACCTTATACCCTGAGAAACAACTTGGGAACCTGAAGGGAAGACGGGACACCTCAGCAGAGAGAAAGATAATAGAGAGGCAGAGGAGGAGACCATTCTACCCATAGAGATAAAAACCCTCACACAATGTAAGGAGAGGCTGCTTACAAGCAGGTCTTGTAGTGTATTTGCTTTTACTAATAAACTTCTTGCTGTCCTATGCTGCACAAACTCTGTCTCTTGACTGAATTCTTTCCTTCAAGAAGATAAGAGTTGAGGTACAGACATCATTCCTGGTAGCAGTACTAAGTCAAAGACCATTGGCTAATGAGTATAAGATAGAAAAATAAAAACAATTCATGAATCGGTTTTATTTACATTTCCCTTTGGGGTAACTGCTTTCTTTCTCTTCTAGTATCCCTATCTTAGTTTTTAAGTATGAACTTCTACCCTTTGGAAGAATGAGAGAAGAGTTTCTAGTCATTGTTCTATTCCCCTGATGGATGCTTCAACAGCAGAAGATAAGTATCTTATCTAATGGGTGAGAATGGGCAAAAGGATAAAATATGGGGAGCTCAGCCTTTTCAACAGTCTTTCTGTCAAGATAATCTGATCTATCGTGGGCTTTCTTTGTGCTCTTCCTTCCATCCATGTATACTTGGACCAGGGCTTCCGTCCTACCCTCTAGAGGCCCACTTTTGGGCCTTGATGGGTCTGATGCAGCAATGTGCTTGCAACAAGCTTAGAAAACATATGCTCTACTGATTTGTTATAGACTGAATGCTATGTCCCCCCAAAATTCATACATTAAATCTAATTCCCAATATGATAGTATTTGGGGAGGGGGGCACTTTAGGAGATAATTAGGTCAGAAGGGTGGAATCCTCAAGAATGGGATTAAGAAGAGGCCAGAGAGCTGGCTTGCTCTTTCTGCCATGTGAGGATATGACTAAATGTCAGCAGTCTGCAACCTGGAAGACAGCCCTTACCAGAACTCAACCATGCTGGCACCCTGACCTCAGATACCCAGCCTCTAAAACTGAGAAATAAGTGTTCATTGTATATGAGCCAGCCAGTCTGTGGTACTTTGTTACAGCAGTCCAAACAAGACCGAGGGCATATGGAGGTGACAGATATCTGCTGGCCATCCCATGTTTAGATTTCATTTGTTTCAGAACCTGTAGTTGGAAGCTGCATGTAAAGTTCACTCACATTTTTTTTAAACATGTTCTGCTTACTTAAACCTATGTTCATAGATGTGTTTGATGAACTGATATTTTTGGTGTATTATAAGCTTAACCAAGGTACTCACTGTGTGATAGCCATCACTTATATCTGAGTTTCTGTAGATTCCTCATCTAGATTATAGACTCGTTTTTGGATAATGATGTTTCTCAAAGCACTTGGAAACACAGAACACACACACAAAATACTTGATAGCTCACAGGTTCAAAATGGTTGAGCATTTCATAAAAATTAAATCCAAATATGTATTAAATGACAGAAAATAGTTCACTTAATTACTATATTTCAATATTTTAATTATAGGATAACTGAAATATTTTAAAATAATTAAAGTTTATAGTGTTATCTCTATCCTAATAATTAAAATACTCCATGAGACCCATTAAAAAAAACCTTGAATTTTAAAAATATATTAGCTGATATGATGTATTTTTTCTATATTGCTTTATATACCCTATACAACCTATGTTAAAATTTAGACGTCTTTATTTCAATTTTGGCAACTGAAAGGACTAGATTGTCTTCCAGGGACTCTAGGAGTAAATCAGAGAGGGCTGGGAAGGGAAAGAGGACCCACAGCAATGCTTGTGAGTAGAGGCAGCTCAGCAGAATATGTTTCTACTCCTCCATTGTAAGCAAACAAACACTTTTTTACAGTTCTTGACATTTGACTAATAATCTTTCATTAGGATGACAGATCCAAAGGTTAGCTTGATCTAAATTTCTGTTCTGTGTGTTTGCTGATCATGCTCTGTTCATCAAAATCAGAAAGGTATGAAAATAGGGCCATGAATTTGGATGGATGAAATTCTATTTGTCAACACTATATTTACATAAAAAGGCTCTATCCAATAGTAACATACAACTTGCACATATAAGAATATCAGAAGCCTCATGCCACAGAGTTCTTACTAGTATCTCAGAATGTTGGTAAGGTGACCAAAATAGAAATGCTTTTCCCAAATCCTGAAATACCCTTGAAGTCATATATAAAAGCACCAATTTTAAAAGGTAGAGTCTCTATCGTTGCATTTTAGGTTTAATTCAGAAAAGTAGAGTCATTAGAAAATTAGGAAACATGTACCATTATGTCCCAGACCTTGTGTTGCCTATAATAAGGCAAACATTTCACAATGGCATGTGAGTCTCTAGACTGCAGCAAAATTCTCCCAGATGTCTTACATACAATTAAAACAATCTCGTGTACTCTGTTTCAACTTGGCAAAATTAAAACTATGTTCTAGTTGGATATGCCTCTCTGGGAAAATCTCATTTTCCTAAGTTAGCCTCTTTGATGAGAGTCCCAGGCACTGCTGACTAAGCACTAGATGTTATCAATGATGTATGGAGAAAGGAAAGAAAATGTCTTGCAACCAGATTTAAATAAAATATGCTCAGGGGGCAAATCCCATGTATCAACACACAGTGATTCTAAGCATATCGCTGAGCTGGGATTGGAGTCTTGCAGGGTGATCCCAGGGCTCCAAGGTAATAAATACTTCATCCCATAAAAGAAGGCTTAAATGGGAAGCACAAATATGCCTAATATCACCGCATTTAGAAGTTCAAATGTCAAGATGTAATTGGTTGCTATTAGTTTTGAAAAAGGTAAAAATTAAAATGCTAAGAAAAATAATTTGGTAGGTGCAAATGCAAAAGGTACTTTAAGTATCAGAAGCATTGAAACAAATGACATACCATATTTAGTATAGATATGGTTCTTATCTTTCATTGAGTGACAAATACCTGAAATCATTCACTAATACTTCTAGAATGGAATTAACTTGTTTCTCTGCACTGTAATTAGCCAAGGGATCCTAACAGTAAACGATAGACTGTATTGAAACTGTTCAAGCAGCATCTAACATCAACAAGGTGTTAATATCAATAATTCATTCAGCTTACTGAGATACTAATATTCAGCTTACCCTTTGAGAATCATGCATGGAATCCTAATGACTTAACATTGATCGTTAGCAAGGAATAAATTATTCACTTTAGAGTTTACCCTAATCATTAATAATCACCTGGTGAATAACTAGAAAGAAAAACAGGCATGTGATTTCCCTGAGGGCCAACGAACAGAAATCTTACAGAGAACTGCCTTTAAATTGTGAAAATACTCAAAAAAATCATTTAGAATTGCATACATCACACACACCAAGGTTTATTTGTTTATGTGAACTGAGAGATTAGGGATGTCTTTTGCCTACTTAGAATAACTATTCATTTATTTATTAAATATTTGAGAGCTTATAGATCATGCATTATTTTATGCACTGGTTCTTAATACTAGGGCCTGGATGGCAGTGAACACAGAAATGTCTGTATAGGCATACACAAATCTCTTATCCTAAATCTCCTCTTATTGCCAAGAAAAAAAAAGTCCCAAGGAACAGGCATAATGAGAGGGTTATTAGTGTCTTCTCCTCAGGTTGCTGGAAAAGAACTAGAAATGAAAGATTTGTTGTCTTTAAAGCTACAATAAGGGCATAATGTCTTCCTGTTTCCTCAACTCTGGAGTATAAATAGGATAAAATGTACTAAGTTTATCAATAGGCTTGTATTTATATACAGGAAATGTATTCTTTACAAAAAGTAAGTTTAATATTTTACTATGGAAAAACACTATAAGTTGCAATTTCATTGTTCCGCAATATTTTATTCAAGTATACACTTTTCAGCTCTCGAAGGACAAATATGTAAAGAGTTGGGAAAGACTGGCCTTGTCAGTGTTCTTTGGGATGAATATTTAGTAGTTAAATGCTCTGAGTAAAACAAGAATATAAAAAAATTTTTGCAGATTTTGGAACCGACAGAAGGAAAAATATTCACCTGCCTAATGACAGATATGACATGTTTTCAGAAAGTAGTACTACAGCTAAGATGGTGAACAACAGCTCAACCTGGAGCTGGGCTGCCATGAGTCGCTGGCGACAGCATAGACTGCAGTGGGGCTGCCGTGAGCCATCGTGAGTGGCCGGCAGCCAGCGTGAGTGGCCTTCCAATGGCTGGGGACTGATCTGCTTCACCCGGGAAGAGCACAATGATCACAATACCAACATGGGCCAGTGAAGCGATGTCCTCCACGACTAGACTGAAGAACAAAAGGACAGCAATTTGTCTGTTCCACTTCTCCGATTCCCCAATGCTGTTCCCCTCCCCCAATTCCCCAATAGAATCTTTAAAAAAAAAAAAGAAAAATGTGAAGCAATTGAAAAAAAAAAGTGAAGCAATTAAACACTAATATCTAATGTTTTGAGAAAACAGGTCTTGCTATTTTAAACTCCTGTATTGTTAATTTTGAGAATTTAAGAAAATTGGACATATAAAATGTATTTATTATATAACTAAGAAAGAAATTAGAGTACAAAATATATAGTCATAATAATTTCAATTATATAAAAGAAGGGATATTTGAATATATCCAAAAGAATTATGTTCGGGTAGTGGGATAATGGGTAACATTGTTTTTCTCTGCCTCTAGATAACTTCATCAAAAAAAAAAGTAAATAAAAAATGTAGTCTAAAATGTATTTTATCTAATATTTAATCTAGATCAGTATTTTATGCAAAAAATACCCTGTATTACCATATACAAGAGACATCTTTAAAAAGCAGCATTTGTTCTTGATACAATGACAGTTGCGTTCATAAAGTTTCAAACATGAAATAAAGTGTTAATCGTCCAACCTTAAGTTCAATTACATCAGGATGATGACATTAAACTTTCCAAGTGTCTGCCTTTTGCAACATATTGGTGATAACTCAAACAAATTATAGTAGCTGATCTTGAGCAGTGTAACAGGCATAGTGTCATCTTTCTAGAAATCTGACTATTTTTACTAAAACAAATGCCTATTGTGACAAAGTTCAGAAGAGGGGGAAAAAAGCAGACTCTCATCCATGAGAAAATTATATAATGAGAGTTTTCTTGAATGACAGATTATAACGAGCTAAGCTATGCAGTCTAAGGTTTCAGTGTACAAAATAACAGAACTGTGCATAATGCCTATTATTTTTAATTGAAAAGAATAGCTGGGAAGTGAAAATATGCAAATATCTTTGTAATTTATTTATCCTATCTCCCCTCATCCAAAATGGATATCCAGCATGAAGAACTTAGTGTTAAACAAAGGCAGGGTAGTGCCACCCTAACGCATCCCTCAGTCTCTCATCTGCTGCTCATTAGCTGATGGGGAAGTTCATTAATTGTGCTGAACCTTAGTTTCCCTGCTTGCAATTCAGTGAGAATAAAAATACAGAATTAATACAGAGTAGTTGGGAATAGTAAATGAAATACAAGGTGAGTAAATAAAAAAACAAAATAAACAAAGGAAAATGGGAGGAAGGCCTTACATGAATCAGACATCTATTGTGTTGGTGTTAGAAGTGTTTTACTCCTCAGCATTTATCAAAGGTCATGTCCCTTTTTTAATAATTTCTTTAGAGTTGCTACCAAACTAGTTTGCTCCTAGATGAAGGCCAACTGATAAAATTTACATAATTGAAAGAAAAGAAAAGGTGGTATTGCAGCCTCAAACCATAGAAGCCTTTAAATGCTGAATCAGGTTCATTTTGCCTGGCTGTCAAATAAACCGGGAGCTATGAAATGTACTAGGAATTGAGAGTTTAATAAAAGAAAAATTGGCAATTATATCTGGAATATTGTACGATTTGTAAAGAACTCTCATTTCAAAGCAACCAAGTTCCATGGAATTTAATAGCTCGGAATCTCCTATAACCAGTGACTTGACATGGTCTATTTTCTTTGTTCCTCTCAGCTTGACACTCCACCAATCTGTGCATGCCACAAACAGTCAGAAATAATTTGATTTAAGGAACATTAGAGTGGAGCACTTCTTGCTTCAACATAGCAAACAGTCAAATTAAATTATGTGCATAGATTCCTTAAATGATATTGTGTAGTTCCACAACTTGGAGCAATTTATTTAGCATCTTTAAGCCTCAACTCCCTTGATTATAAAGAAGAAAAAAAAAATTACCACTGAGGGTGTTGTGAGATATGTAAGCAAATAGCATAATATTGACACATAATATGGACACTAATTTGCTTCAGATACTTCTCAGTCTTTTGTACTTTCACAAATCTAGGTTATGACTATGTTTGTCATTTTAAATTTACTTTTACTCTTCCATTTATGCTTAGGTTTTACAGTTGTTCTTTCTCCAAGTATCATTAACTTCCTACGCATAGCTTTTTATTACTAATTTTCACATTATAGACTATCCATTAAAAAAAGAACTGTCAGATTGTATTATTTCATCAAATGGTCTTTCTTGTGAAAATGAAAAGCAGACTACATTAAGCAATACTTAAACTTTTGAAAATAAATTTTCATTGCTTTGTTGAATGCTGTTTTCTTAGTTTTTCTTTGATTTCTAATAGAACATTTTAGATTTCAATCAATTTTGACTTTGTCCTTTCCTTTTTGCTTCTTTAGTTTCTTTTGATTCCTAGTTTTTAGATAATTGTATAGTTCCATTTTCTTCTGCGGTTTTGTTGTCATTGTTTATTGTGGAATTCATTTTGTATTTAAGGTCCCTGCTTTCATTTTCTCTACCCCTGGTTTTCTTGGTCTCTAGAACTTCCTCCATTATATTACACATGGAAATCCACATTCCTCCTCCCTGCTTTTCTTCCAATCTTTCATCTCCCAAATTACACAGTATTACAATTTAATAATGCAATATTATCTTGCTTTATTGTCTAAAGGTTTCCTTAACAAATGTAGGAGCAAGAACAATGAAATAAATTATTAAAAAAATCATTTGTTTTATTAGTTTTTAGATAACTAGATGTTTTCCCTCTTCAACTCTTCAGTACCCTGATAACACTGAGCCATAATTTTACAAGTACTTTTTAAAAATAAGCTTCATTTAGTATCTGAAAGGAGTATCAATGAAAAAAAGGACATAGTAACAGATATGACATTAAATGGCATGTGCTGTCCCATGCCCTTCCTGAGGAAAGCCACCATGCTCACCTCCAAGTCTGTGAGAAGGTGCTAGAAGTAATTTTTCCATTATGTCTTCCTATTTGAATCACCAGTTTGCTGCCCTTACTATGCAAGTGTGCTGTAACTAGGCTAAACAATCAATAAACAGGAGCTATTGTTTTTATTATGATATTGATAAGAAGCAAAGGTGAACTGTGATATCTTATTGCATAACACTAACCACACTGCTTTGTAATTTCTACATCTGTTTGATATATATATATATATATATATATATATATATATATATATATATATATATATATATATATATATATATATATAGTAGAGGAAAAAATATGATCATGGAGTCAGGCAGACTTTGCTTCAAATCCTAACTCTAGCACTTATTTTGCAGATTTAAACAAATCACTTAATCCCTCTGAGTTTCACTTTTATTGTAGGTGAACTAGATGGAAGTAATAATACGCACTTCTTAATGTCATTATAAAATTTAAAGGCAATACTAAACCTGAAGCGTTCATCAGAGCACCTGGTAAAAAGTAGGAACTCAGTCAACAATGGCTATTGTTATTTAAAACATCTGTTATTGCCCATCTCCCTCATTGGAAAGCTGGCTCTTTGAGTGGCACCACCACACTCCTCCATTTTGTTAGCACTTGCTGTGGTCAAGCTCAAGCTGGCTTTAAAATGTTTAAAGATGATTTATTGTGAAATGGAACATTATATATATATATATACACATATATATGTATATATATACACATATATATGTATATATACACATATATATGTATATATATACACATATATATGTATATATACACATATATATGTATATATATATACACATATATATGTATATATATATACACATATATATGTATATATATA
>NW_017732426.1:329909-363521 GCF_001890085.2 Hipposideros armiger | reverse complement strand
ATATATATATATATATACATACACAGTTTTACATATAATTTATTTGTATATATGCACATATCTACATACATACATATAATTATATGCCATATACATATCATAAAAATTTTGTTTTGATTTTATATATGTGTGTGTATGGGGTGTATGTATACACACACCCCCACACCTCCCCCCACTTCTTTTGCTTATTATTAACTTCCATAGTAATTCAAGAACATGATTTGCATTTTTCCCCCTAATTCTATGTCTTTGTGTCCCACTTAAATAGTTTTTTATTTGGTAAATTACTCCAAGCACTGGAATCTTGATTGATAAAAGTAATAATACAAGAATGAAGAGAAAACTACTAAGTGGTAGGACATACCTTAGAGAATAAATCAAAATATCCAAAATAAACAAAATCTTGAGGTATAAATTTAAGCAACATGCTTCATTCGGCAATAATAGGGGTACATGCTCATTTTAAAATATATTTACATCTTAAAGGTCACATACCTTCATACTGGCATTTAAATTAATCCACAGTTATTTTCCTATATCCATGCATACTGCAAAATGACAACACTTCGTGATAAAGACTAAAACAAATATGTAGGTTTGTCAAGGCAAGTGCGGTGGGATAGTAAAGACTATTTTTTGGCAGCTCTTCATCTGGGTACCGGAGTATGTAAAGAGCTGGTGGCTAATTCCCATCATGCATCATAGGATGTTGTAACATTCACACCGTACCTCTGTCTCACAGACCTGACAGAGTAATTACTGCTGAAATAAGCCATTTCTGGAATACATGCAATTAATTCACCTGAGAAAACAAAAGGAGCTTGCCACTTTCATAATGTTTAAGTATACCTAATCTATTTCTTTTCTGTTCCTAATGTTTCCTAAATATGAGAAAGAGGATTTGAAAGTACTTACAGCTGCCTGTTCTTATGTAAATCATGCATGGGCCTGTAATATTCCATCTTAAAATAACTGGCATGAAATAATACCATAAATTATAATAGAATGTAGAGCGAGTGGGGAATTACCTTCAAGATGAATTCAGGATATGGTTTTCATGCAAAAAGAAAGTTTCTCTTATCAAGTAGGAATTATTCTGTTATTAAAGCTTCAAGGGCATACAATTTTATTCAATTTGAATTATGAATATATTTTTAAACCAAACCAAAATTACTCTTCTCCAGATTCTTGATAAAGTGCTATTTCGCCATATGTATTCCTTAGAGTCTTTTATTTTTAGCTTCTTTTTTTATTATGCATAGTAACCTGATTACACATAATGCTATACTTTCAGTTCTTCAATTGCCTTCAATTTTTCAAATTCATCAATTCTACAAGCGTTTTTATGCAGCCACATGCTTTGCTATTCAAATGTTAACAAATGAGCTGAGAACTTGGCTTACATTTAAATAAAGTAAATGGCATTTTAAAAGGCTGGGGGAAAACGATTGTTTATATGTTTACTTATACTCAAGGAAGAATTTTCAGTATTTGCTTTAAATGAGAACAAAAGGTTTAATAACACAAAAAAGGGTTTTTTTTTTTACAACTTCTGTTATGTGATATGGCTTTCTGGAGTTAGTCTTTACATTGAAGGAAGAGGTCTACATTGTAGGAAGGGGAAGCGCTCAACTTGGTGTTATATGTTCTCTACCGGATACCTGGAACAGATCATTTGTAAAACCCTCTTCCATAAAACATCTGACTTTATAAAGTAGACCAAAAAGGGCCACACTAAACCTGACAAACTCAAGGGGAGGCCAGCATGGCAGACCCCACTAACACAGAGACCAAAATTTACCACATAGAATGGTCTCCATACAAAAATTCCTAACTCAAAGTGGGTCATGGCCGGTAGTCACATCCTTGGCCTATAGCTTCCTTGAGAAAGGTCAATCTTTACCTTAAGTAGGCCTGTTTGTCTTTTTTACATCAAAAATAACATACCTTTGGAATGTCAACATAATCCCTTTTTCCGGACTCCTCGGGACACAACCCACCATACCAGAGCAGGAGACCATAGAACTCATTGTTATCTTGTTTCTGAATACCATCTCTGTGTGCTGCAACTATTATTGACTATCATGTACTCACCAATGTAAAAGTATGCATCTCTCCATTTTACTTTTTATCCAATCCCAGAGATTTCCCCACTTTGATTTCCCTCACTTTCTTAATCTACCACTAATGGATTTCATGTAACCTTCCTTTTTTTATGTCTCCTCCTTTGATTCTAATGTATAAAATAAGATGCCTGACCCCTGTGCTGTATACCTGAAGTACAATAATATTGAACATCAACTATAATATATATATATATATATATATATATATATTACTTATATATACAGCAATGTCTTGGTTTGCAAGCATGATTCGTTCCAGAAACAATCTACTCGTATTGCAAGACATCGCTTGTTTACCAAGTTAAAATGTATTAGAAGTTTTTGCTTGTTTTGTGGAACACTAGCAAAGCAAGTTACAATCCAAGGTTTTACTGTGTTCTGTCTATCTATCTGTGTGTGTGTATAGTCATGGCGTATCAACTACAGCATAGGGAATAGTCAATGGTATTGTAATAGCTATATACGTTGTAGACTTGGGGGGGGTTATCACTTTGTGAGGGGTGTAAATGTCTAATCATTATGCTGTTTTGTACACCTGAAACTAATAAAATAAGCTGCAAAACTGCCATTTTCCAGAGCATTTTCTTAATCACTTGAGATTTTGCTTCCCAGCAATTGTTGTCTGTTTTGCTCAAATAAACTCATTAAAATTCTCTACAGGTTTAGACGTTTCTGACATTGACAATAATCATGACATAAAATGGATACTAGTAATGGTCAGAAAAGAAATGCAGCTAGTTAAGCCTTTGTTGTAGTGAACTTTGTAAATATAACCATGTCAAAAATAATAAGTTTTAATAAACACTTATTTAACAAAAGTCAACAAAAGATACAATCTATGCACTACTAAATTGTTCCCTGAGGTAACATTTCTTTATTAGTGTATTAGTTTTAAAACACGTAATTTAAAATGAAAAATAAAGTTCAGAGTTAAATATATTAAAACATAGTAAAATATTTAATGTATGAACTAAAATTTGCAAGTGAGGGGGAAATGAATTTGCCACCCCAAAATACGCTCCTGTAGGATATTGATTATGTTAAGCTGCTGATTTTTAAGGGAAAGAAAGAAAAAAAAAGACCCAGGAAAAACCTTTAAACTTCCCCCTAACTGCCTAAAAAAATTTAGAGAAATGGCCTGCTTCAGGAAGGGAGATGTCATTATAAATAACTATAGTTCAATATGAACTAGTGTGATAGACAGGGAGGAGGCTAGTAAGGCCCATTTGTTCAAAGTCCTCTCTCTGTGTGTCCCATTGTTAAAGATGGCCCAGGAACACTTGTTTACCAAACATTTGATTTTCCACCTCTAAGTAATTTACCTTCCTGCCTTTTGAGGTCCCAAAGCACCTCTCCTCTTCCTGTGCCCCATTCTCCTTAGCTCAAGAATGGCATACAGGCCCCAACTGCCAGGTTTGTCCTCTGGAAGCCTATTCTTATGGCATTTCTGTTTGTACATATGTAATAAGTTTAGTTACTTTCTCTCATTAGTTTACCTCAAGTTAATGTGATTATTAAACCAGCCAGATTACATAAGCATTCCTCCAAAAATATATACCTCACAGTTCTCACTCTATTTAAGTCTTAAGTAAAAATAAATACTCCAAATGTTTATATATCAAATGCCAGAACTGAAGTAACTCAAGACCCATTCTTCATCTTTAGAATAACTATACTCTCATTGCTTATTTTGAATTTATTGTTGAGTACATTAATTAATATGTAGTAACACAGGGGTTGGAAACACATATTGAACTTAAAGCTTGCTGGGTGATTCTAAATGATGATTCTTACTTTAATCTCTATGTATGTTTCAACTCTGTAACTGGAAGTTCTCCCAATTAAATTTTATTTAAAAATGCAATTTATACTAAGGGATGAGTAATAAAAATGTGATAATTAAATGTTTAAAAGTACATGTGTGTAAAATGTAAAACTCAGTCTCATAGCCTGGAGTTACTAAATTCAAATTTAGGCCCACAAAAAATCTTTTCAAGAAGGAGTCTTATCACTGAAATGTTTAGAATTATTCACCTAAAATGACTTTGAGTCATTTTTTACTGTTCTAAGTGCCTTATAGTCAATGTATCCCCTTATAGATTAGCCTATAAACATGTGGTAGTTAAGGTAACTGATAGCTTTCACTACCTTCAGACAGGTATAAATGTTGTCATGTTGATAAACAGAGAAAGATTATAAAAGCAACCATGAGAAGTATTTTTCTTTTGCCTTGCTTTATTTTTCTTTGTTTTATGAGGGCTGTATTAAAGTGTATATTTATTCTAAGATAGGGCTAAAAAACTTTTATGCCCAGAAAGCTTGTTTTGCAGTGACGCATTTAAACTGGTCTTTTAAATATATATTTATATTTTTAGTATACTGTAAAAAGCTACATCTGATACTTTGTACTCAGATCAGCAGAAAATAAATAAAAATTTCCAAAGGAAAGAGTGTGAAATGGTAGACATTATAAAAGCTTAGAACTACTGACAGTCCACTTTTCTAATGTGGTTATTCATGTAAATTCATTGAATAGTTTTGACAGTATAAGCAATAGGCATCCAACTTATGGTAAAACAAAACAGTCAGTCCATGGCATGAAGTAGTGATCCTAATGAGGACAATTAAATTTTACTCTTCAGTTTCAGGTAAAACTAAAGTTTTTATTTATAAGTTACCTTCAGCTTATTTAAAAATATTTTGAATCCATAAATACCAAATACATGCTCTTCAATTTCTGACATCATATATGGCACACTTTTCAACCATACTATAAAACCATACTTATGGTTATAAGATTTCTAAAACTATAAGATTAACAATCATTTACAAGAAAATGTCTTTACCCCTAAAATACAAGGCTACACTCACTATTAACATTTATAATAAAGATATCAGATTTAGGCACAAGAAAGTGATATTTACAATGTCCCTCAGTTTCATACTAATAATAAAATTACACTGCATTCTTCAATGCTACCTTCACTAAATCTGAGAAAAAAAAAATCTAAAGCATTCTCTTAAGTGAGAAAAATATTTATCTGCTTTATATCATTAAATTTAATAGTTAAAGTTAAATCTAAGGTTAAATATGTGATTAAACACCTTTTATTAAATTGATTCTGATTAAGTATTCTTACCTTTACCCTCTATGTTTAGACTTTTCGTCTAAACCTATAACTGTGCATTAAATACCTTAATCAAGTAAATTCATGAAATACCCAAATCTTTGTGCTGGGTGTGAGAGTCATTTCTAATATTCAAAAAGTTCAATACATTCTACAAAATAAACACAAACTTATATACATATATTATCTAATTATTAAGAAAAAAGTTTCCTATCATTCCTAACTTTAAATGTTCATTCCTTTCTGTGCCTTCAATTAATTATAGTATCCTACCCGATCAACATAACATTGAATAATTCTCAGTGAAGTATGTTACAGCTTTTTATCTTATTTCTTCCTCTGATCTAATCATTCACAGTAGTCCTTAGCAAACATCTTGTCCACATGTTTGGTTTGTTAGTTTAATTTTTATTCTCAGATGTGACTTTTTGCCAACTAGAATCTTAAGGAGAACTATGATATGAAAAAAACCAGCAAAATCATAACTGCTATCATTAAGTAGTTGTGGTGAAGGGGAGTAATTTCACAAGACCTCTCTGATACTCTTATTTCTCTGTTACAGACAAAATGTTTATGTCCCCCTAAATTGATACATTCAAATTCTAACTCCCAAAGTAATGGTATTTCGAAGTGGGGGCTTTGGATGATAATTAGGATTACATTAAGTCATGAAGGCGGAGGCCTTTATGATAGGATTAGTGTTCTTAAGAGGTAGTCACAAGAGCTTTCTCCCTTTCTCCCTGAGTGCATGCACCAAAGGCTTTGTGAGCACACAAAGAGAAAAGACTTTTAGAAATCGGAAAGAAGGCCCTCACC
The DNA here is from genome assembly GCF_001890085.2 of Hipposideros armiger. Classification (NCBI taxonomy): domain Eukaryota; kingdom Metazoa; phylum Chordata; class Mammalia; order Chiroptera; family Hipposideridae; genus Hipposideros; species Hipposideros armiger. The sequence continues at coordinate 357,451 of NW_017732426.1, read as the reverse complement.
AGACATTGAATCTGCCAACACCTTGGACTTTCAGCCTCAAGAACTGTAATAAATGTCTATCATTTAAGCCATTCAGTTTATTGTATTTTGTTACAGCAGTCCAAGCAGACTAAAACATTAACCCAACACGCACATATCACAGAAAAACCACTAAACTCAATCTACATTCTGCCTTTATATTCCAAAAAAATAGGTATGAATTTTTATTGTAAAGGAATATATACTCATTAATAAAAGTAAAACACTACCAAATTATAAAACACAGAAACTGAACAAGACTCATATTACTTAAAGAACATTGATTATATTAGACTTTCTATGCATTTACACGGTGTGATAAAAAAATAGGGTGAATGTTTAAATTAAAAAAAAAAAAACCTAATTACCGTAAAAGACACATTGCCATTAACCCACCTCAAAATATTCACCCTTGCTTCGAACACACTCACCACTCATTCTTGCCACTTTCTGAAGTGTTCTGGAAGTCCTCTTTCATTAGTGTCACTACTTGCACTGTCGTGGCTGCCTCAATGTTCTGAATTAATTTAAACATTTATCTTTCATGGCCATTTTGACATTGGGGAAGAAGCAGAACTTGCACGGTGCCAGATCCAGTGAACAAGGTGGATGAGGACACACTGTAATGTTTTTGTATGACAGAAATTGCCATACCAGAAGCGATGTGTGACGCAGAGCATTGTCATGATGGAGGATGAAACTATTTTCCCATTTCTCAGGCTGTTTTCAATGCACATTATTTCTTAAACACTCATAAAGACACTCACAAAAAAGGACTTCCAGAACGGCTTCAGAAAGTGGCAAGAAAGATGGTATAAGTGTGTTCAAAGTGAGGGGAAGTATTGAGGCAAGGTGACTTTTACTGTAATATTTTTTATTACATTCACCATATTTTCTGATTACAACTTGTATATTTTATATCATGTTATACTATATGCAGCTCTCCACATTTAACTTTATAAATACACAGCTATGTAAATATAAATTACATATATTATAGAATTATATAAATATATGTAACTTATCAAATTCGTTGTTGATGAATACTTAATATTTTCTATATTTTTAGTATTATGGTAATGTAATTTGACAATTAAAGAAACTGAGACCAAGAAAGAAAGATACCTAAATATATTCACATAGGCAATTAGGCTAGACGTTCATATCCTGATTTTTTATATCACTATATTCACTCACTCTCCTCTTCAAGTAAAGAAAAGTAAGGCCACAGGAAGATGAAGGGAAGAAATGTCTCCTTTGTTCTGTTTCTTATTTAATCTTCTAACTCAATGTAAAGTTCATCAAACGTGTGTATGTTTTGGGTCTTCATGTAAAGTGGCTGCCACTGAGGTCCTACTAAGAAATACATTGTGGAGGGGCAACTGCATAATACAATTACCATTCTGTATTTGCTCATCACAGGATACATGAAGAAAGAAGCTCAAAAGATGGTATACAAGTACAATTTCCTGACACTATCCTCTTCCAAGTTGATACTAACTTGTCATGAGACGAATGAAGCAAAGGCTGAGGCAGGAAGGCAAGCTCATCAGCATATGTGAGAGAATGCAGGTTCTGCGGGGCGTTACAAAAGGGAGCAGGCTCAAGACTTCATTCTCTGGGCTTAACTGGAGCCATTAGACTATTAGCCAAGATGCCTGGGTTAAGAATGAGACATCAAGGTTCTGCAGAGAAAACTGCTGATGAAATATATCCACCCTTGCAAGAAGAGTGATAATTCCCTGATTTCTTATCCTAGGAGGATCAGCAGAGTATTTTAGGCTAGGGAAACTGCAGAGCAGCCACCTACACTGGCCAGTGGTGCTGTAACATTTGTAACGGAGGAGATCTCAGGGTGTCACAAAAGAAAACCAATGACTAATATCCTTCAAGTTTGTTCATTGCTACCAGCCAACAAAAGCAGGTTCTATTGAGCCTTTGACCATCTGTGGTTTAAATTTTCTGCCTAAGTACTAAGGATGAACAGAGAAATAAGCAAAAGAAAGTAATTGTGGAACTTAAAAGGACCAAAGATCCTTGGAGGAAGGACAAGCGGCTTTAAGGACAGGCTACTGCGTACAGTAGAAATGCTGTCCCACACAAAGGACAAATTTACAAAATGAAAATATTAAGCACAGTTAATAGTATATAACTAAACATATAAAATTATACTGTGGGTTAAAAAATAATTTCTGAATTTGAATATTTACTACACTATAAAAGCATAACAATTGTTGAGAATCAAATTAGTGACTTAGAATATTAATGGAAGAAATCTCAACTAAAGACAAAATAGTTCAATAAAAAAAGGAAAGTATAAAGGACTTGAAGAATAGATCTATGAGACCAAGGATGGAAATATAGGTTCTAGGAGGAAAACTATTCTGTAATTTAAAGGAAGTTTTGAGAAAAAACAATATTAAAGGAAGTCTTGAATGGGCTGAATAGTGTTACTGATATGAGTCAGAATGAAGGCAGAAAAATAGTCACACATGTAGGTAAATAATGGAAAAATGTCATGTGCAGCACATACATTAAAAGAAAACAAAAACAAAAAGCAAAAATACTGAACTACAAAAGACCCCAAATAGCCAAAGCAATCCTAAGTAAAAAGAATAATGCTGGAGGTATCACACTCCCTGACTTCAGCTTGTACTACAGAGCAACAATAATCAAGTCAGCATGGTATTGGAAGGAAAATAGATGCACAGACCAATGGGATAGAACTGAAAACCCAGAAATAACCACATAAATATGAACAGATAATTTCGACAAAGGAGCCAAAAACATCCACTGGAGAAAAGAAAGCTTTTTCAATAAACATGCAAAAGAATGGAACTAGACTGCTAACTGTCAACATGTTCCAAAATTAAGTCAAAATGGACGAAACCCTAAACATAAGACCTGAAACAACAAACTGCATAGAACAAAACATAGGTACTAACCTTATGGACCTTGGGTTCAAAGAGGATTTTTATGAATTTGACCTCAAAGTCAAGGGAAGTAAAAGCTAGAAGAAATGAATTATATCAAACTAAAAAGCTTCTGCACAGCAAAAGAAACCATCGACAAAATAAAGAGGTAATCAACTGAATGGGAGAAAATATTTACAAACAACACCTCCAATAAGGGACTAATGTCTAAAATATATAAGGAGTTCATATAACTCAACAACAACAAAAAACAAACAATCCAATTAAAAAATGAGCCGGGGACTTGAATAGACATTTCTCCAAAGAGGACATACAGATGGCCAATAAACATATGAAAAGATGCTCAACATCACTAATCATCAGAGAAATGCAAATAAAAACCACCATGAGATACCACCTCAAACCAGTTAGGATGGCTATCATCAACAAGACAAATAATAACAAGTGCTGGAGAGGCAGTGGAGAAAAAGGAATCCTCATACACTGTTGGTGGGAATGCAGATTGGTGGAGCTGCTATGGAAGGCAGTGTGGAGGTTCCTCAAAAGATTAAGAACAGAATTACCATATGACCCAGCAAGTCCTCTCCTAGGTATCTACCCAAACATCTGAAAACATTTATCCATAAAAATATATGTGTTTCGATGTTCATCGCAGCTTTACAGTGGCCAAGACATGGAAACCAAAGTTTCCTTCAATAGATTATCAGATAAAGAAGTTGTGGTATATATACACAGTGGAATACTACTCTGCCATAAGAAAAGATGAAATAGTGTCATTTGCGACAACATGAATGGATCTTGAGATTATTATGCTAAGGGAAATAAGTCAGACAGAAAAAGTCAAGAACCATATGACTTCACCGATATGTGGAATATAAAACTGAAAGCAACAAACAAACAAGACAAACGAAGAAACAAAAACTCAGACACAGACAATAGTTTAGTGGTTACAAGAGGGTAAGGAGGTTGGAGGGTGGTAGATGAAGGTAATGGGGGTCAAATATATGGTGATGGAAGAACTAACTCTGGGTGGTGAACACACAATGTGATATACAGATGATGTATTACAGAATTGTACACTTGAAACCTATGTGATTTTACTAACCATTGTCACCCCAGTCAATTTTAATTTAAAAAACGGGAAAGAAATAAAACAAACAAACAAAAAAAACATGGTATTTTATTTGTTAAGAAAAAAAGACCAAGACCTAAAAAGACTATGCTTAGACATGGTGTCTGTCTTTGTCAGCTCAGGCTACCATAACAAAATACCATAAACTGGGTGGCTTACAAAGCAGAAGTTAATTGTCTCATAGTTCTGGAGGGTAGAAGTCCAAGGTCAGGGTTCCAGGATGGTCAGGCCCTACTAAGGTCTTTCTTGCTGGCTTGCAGTCAGCTGCCTTCTCTCTGTGAGCTTATATGGCCTTTGCTTGGTTCCTGGCCATGCAGAGAATATATTCCTCTCTTTTTATCTTCTTAAAAGGTCTCTAATCCTATTGAATTAGGACTCTACCTTTATGACTTCATTTAACCCTAATGACCTCCTAAAAGCCCTATCTCTATATGCTGTCATATTGGGGGTTAGGGTTTCAACATGAATTTGGGGGGAACACAGTTTAATCCATAGCAGTATCCTACATCTTTCAAGGTAAAGAGATATTCAAAGATTTAGAGATGACATCATCAATGCTCCATCTGAAGGAAACGCTTGGGAGAGATTTCTAACCAAACCATAAATGAATCAGAAGAGACCATAAAATGGAGAAAGGTGAAGGAAGGAAGGAAGCAGTAATGTGTAATAAATTTTACACTATACATAATTTAAGTCTAAATAGATAATACTGTAACTAGGATTTTGTAAATATAATCACAGGTAAGAATTTTTAAAAAGAGAAGAAATATGTTTCAAAGGAAAACCACTGAAAAGAACCAAAGTCACTAAATCCTCAACAAGCTCAGCAAAGTTCATATAAGTTTCTATGGGAGAGGAAATAAATGAAAATAAAAACATATTAAAGAGCTGATTTGATGGGAAAGTGGTCTTAAAGTTGATTAGATAATTTAAATATTATTTGGCTTATTCCATTTTTTTGTGAACACCCTTTATAAGACCAACACAAGATATATTTATTTTTTTAATCAACATAAAAAATACTATTTCCATTGTCCATGCCACATAGGTATGACTAGCTTGTGCCCTTCACATTACCTCATATCAGGGCAGAGGAGATTTTATTCTATTATAAAGCAGTTGGGAGTAAATATCCCATGTGTGGACCAGTTCCTTCCAGTTTACCAAACCAAACACTCCTGCTTAAAGAGTTTATTTCTTGTTTTCACCAATTGTTGCCCCATTACATATACAACCCCAGGACACTGATATTCTATTTAATATCCCACTGGACATCACAGTATATGTGCCAAGAATTATCTGTTAAAACAAAGTCAGTAAATCTCACCAACATAAGTGATACATACAAATTTAGAGGATAATAATTACAAAGTTTAGGGATAATAATTTCAAACATCTTAAAAGTGTTCCCAAGAGTACAAACCACTTGCTTTCTTTTTTAAAAAAGAGAACAGGTAGGGATAAATTTAAAGTGTGATTACAAAATATACTCATGTTAGAAATGCAGTTAATAATGTGGGCAGTTTTTCCAAACAGTATCAATATATAATTTAAATCGACATTATTATTTTGAGCTTCTTAGTATATTTATGCTTTGTAGAATCTACCAACCCAGCATGAAAGAACAGTTGTCCTAAGGAAATAATTCTGAAGTTACAGGAAAGAATGATAATGTTTAAAATGTGCATTTAGTGCTTGATAAAAAAACAAAAACAAAACATAAACATAATAGAACTCTCTGTCCAGAATTTTACTTGCTAATATGAAATAGGCATGAGCCTAAACAGTATGTGCTATGGACTAAACCGTGTACCTCCCAAATTTATATGTTGATATCCTACCCCCAATATGATGGCATTGAAGACTAGGTCCTTGGGAGATGTGTGAGTTTAGATGAGGTCCTGAGGGTAGGCTCTCATGATGGGATTAGTGCCTTTATAAGAAGAGACATCAGAGAACTTACACCCCTTTCTCCCTCTACCTCTCCCTCATTCTATACACATGTGATCTGCAAAGGACACGTGAGCACACAGCCATCTGCAACCCAAGAAAAAAAGTTCTCACCAGCACCCAATCATGCTGGCACCCTGATCTTGGACTTCTAGCCTCCAGGGCTGTGAGAAAATGTGTTGTTGAAAACCGCCAGCTTATGGTATTGTGTTATGGCAGCCCTAGCAGCCTAAAAGCTATACATGCCATAGTAAAAAGAAAGGCCCATCCTTCGTTCAGAACTTTTTTTTTTCCTGGTTATCAACATGTAGATATTTATCCTGTAACAAACAGTTTCACCGGGGTCTATAATTTAATCTAGTGCCCCCTAAAGCAATGATTCTTCTCAAGGACTGTGGCAATGCCTAGAAGATACTACCAGCATCCAAGTTGGATAATTAACTCAAAGACTTTTTTTGTTTTTGTTTTTTCCAACATTAGTTGTGATCAGATTTAAAACACCATATACAAAAAAAAAAATCAGACCTTTGTTGAATAAAATGATAAATTATTACTTCCCGAGTCAGTGTTACATAGCTATAATTAGAGTAATTCTCTCTCCAGATAAACAGTCCTTTATTGGCTGATTTAGTAAAATGAGGCACAAGTGCTTTTTTTGTTTGTTTGTTTGTTTTTTACTTTAACCTGAATTATCCAAATTGACTACAAGTTGACCTTTGACAATATACAGGTTTGAATCACTCAGGTCCACTTATACAAGGATTTAAAATGTTTCTAAATCAGCAATAATACTATACTCATGGGGCCAATAATTAGCATCAACCCAATCACAGAACAGTACAAATGAAGGTCAAGTCTCACTAAAAACGTTGTCAGTTGTCACGAGTCAATAAAATATGCTTTAAATTCGTCTGCCATGTACTAGCGAGTTAAGAGTTCTCAGAAGCTTGGTCTATAAAATGTTTTGTCATATTTCATAATTACATAATATATAACTGTTAATGTAGTCAAATCTGTAAGTCAGATCTGAAACCATCATGTCGAAAACACATACTTAGAAAAGTAATGCCCACTACTATCCTTGTTACCTCCCAAATGTGTTTTCACACTATAAAAGTAGGATTTATTATATTTTTATGATTAAAAAAGCCCTGAAAACATGAATATATATTTCATATTTTATATAATATTTACATTTAGGATTTATATAATATAATGTCTATATTAACAAAAGTCACATTAGGTTAATACACTTGTGGTAGCTTTATGAAAATAAAAACTAAAATCTATGTTTGTAGGATAAGTAAATAATTTACTTCATATTACATGTTTGTATCTCTAGGTAAAGCAGCATGGAGTGAAATCATGTACTTTACAAAATGAAATGTGGCCTTAGCCTTCACAATTTTTGGTAGATTCAACTGAAATGTCTAACCTGTTCAGTGATCTGTTTCTAGAATTATATAAAGTTCAATACATATTACAAAACATGCTCTCTCTGTTTCATATTGTCAGCTCACTACCATCAGATTATAAAATTGAGAATTAGTTAGATTGAAACACTAACAGCTTACAAATTATTAATATTAGTGTGAATAAATAAATTATCGGAGAGTTTGTAGCAAGTAACCTTGCAAGGAAAGTACACTTGTGGACCAAATATTCTTATCACTTACCAGCTCTTCCTGAAGTTGGGAAATGAGTTCATCCCTCTCTTTCAGCTGCAGCTTCAGCATTGAGCATTCATCTTTCATTATATCCTATAAAAACATCAAAGAGACGGCATAATAGGCTTAGCCCTTTCACTTTGCTCTTGATAAGAAAAGTCAGCTTCATATAGTGGGAGATAATTACATCTGACTAATGAAAGTGCAATTTCCTCTGCAGTATGATGTTTTTCATAATATTCTAAATTGAAAAATAAACTAATGTATCCAAAAATATTATGTTATATATGATATACACATGTTTTTTTAAAGTTTATTTTTTATTTTTTATTGGGGAATTAGGGGGACGGGAACAGTGCTGGGGAATTGGGGGAAGGAGAACAGACAAGTTGCTGTCGTTTTGTTCCTCAATCTAGTTGTGGAGGACATTGCTTCACTGGCTCAAGTGGGTACCATCATTGCGCTCTTCCCGAGTGAGGCCGATCAGTCGCCGGCTTCTGGACAGCTGCTCACTGCAGCTGCTGGCCGCTCACGCTGGCTGCTGGCTACATACGGTAGCCCATGGCAACCCACTGCAGCAGGGGCTGCAGCCTACACCTTCGCCTGCGACTCAGGGCAGCCCAGCTCCAGGTTGAGCTGTTGTTCAGCATCTTAGCTGTGGAGGGCAGTGTCACTGGCCCTCATACGTGGGATCCGAACCGGGGCCCTCTGGCGTTCCAAGTCAGTTCTTAACCATCGCGCCACTAGGCCGGCCCCACACATGTTTTTCTTATATCACTTTTTTTCTTTGGCTATCCATTTGTCCATGTTATTAATTTAGAAACCAGGGAATCATCCTAAATTCTTTCCTTCCACTCCTGTGCATACATAATCAGTGAGGGGGAAAAATACCTATATTCTACACAAGGTGTTTTATCTGCCATTTGTTCCTCTACTATTATTAAATATTAGTTCCCAAACTAATGGCCATTTTAGTCTATCTTTAATGACTCCTCTATAACATTTGTGCCTTTCACTAGAGAACTGTAGGTATTTAATCTTAGTCTGAATGTACAATCAGCCACAGTCTCTACGTACACAATACATTCACATTTATGGCCTCTATTACTCTATGGCGGTAACTCAGATACAAATAGTTAATTTAGACCTATCTATCTCCAAGCTTCAAACCATGAATAAAACTACGTACTGAGCATATACACTCAGCATTGTCCCATAGACATTTCAACTCAACCTTCATCTCAACATCATTTTCCCCTACCCCAAAACTTCACTTCTACTTATGTCTCCCAATATCTTCCTGTTTTCTAAGATAACCAGGAAGCCATCTTATACTCTCAGCTCTTACGCACTAGGAACCAAACTCTTTCATCTCTATTTCCTTGGTATTTCTTGCACTCACTCCTCTCTATTTCTCACTGACCTTCTCTAGGTACTCATTGATTCTTACCTGACTTACTGCAACAAGTCTCTAAACTGGTTTTCTATCACTTTCCCTACTGGTCAGAAATATTTTCCTAAACGGGTATTAATTACATCACTTCTTAATTTAACAGCTACTCACTTCCTCTTTCAGGAAAAAAACAAAACAAAAAACAAAAACAAACAAAAAAATCAAAACCCTTTAGCATACTATATAGTGTCTTTCCTTATCTGCTATTGTTTATTTCTGAAGCTTCAAAGTTTTTCATTTGCAACTTTCATATAAAACTGAAATGCAAGATGCTGTTTTATGTCTCCTTGCTTCTTCACCCATGCACGAGATTACACTGCTTTCTACCTCCTGCATCCCTTTAACTCCCCAGACTCAGCATCACTCATTATTCCACTAGGGAGCTTTGCTTGTTGGCTGAAGTATATATCCGTTGAAGGAGAGAGCATGCTCTACAGGATTTAAATCATGCATCATTTGATACATTACTAATACTTCAAGTGTTATTTGCTTGTTGTGCAGCCTCATTGGACTAGCTTCCCCCCACTTGAGTGGACACACTACAGGCATACTTCGTTTTATTATTGTGCTTCACTTTATTGTGCTTCACAGGTATTGCATAATTTTTTATTTTTTTATTTTTATTTTTTTAGAAATTGAAGGCAAGGCTCTCCAACAAAAAGATTATGGCTTGCTGTCTTTCAATATTCACTTTATTGCAGTGGTCTGGAACCAAACCCACCATATCTCTGAGGTATGCCTGTATTTTATTAGCATATCATAATCACCAAACATTGTAACTGACATACATACAATGCTCAAATTTCACGTTTCCTTCCCATAAAATCACCAAATAAATGGTATAAACATTAGGATAATCCTAACTTTTTCTGAATCTATTCACCTTATCTGAACTAAAAAGGAAGAAAACAGGAAAACAGCTGAAGGATTAAAGAAAACAGAACGCTTGTTTATTCTGGTTCTTGTGGTGTTAGTAATTTGTCTCCTCTACACTAAGTCATACAGAACACATGATTCAAATTTACTGATATTTACTTTCATTTGCTGACAACCAGCTTCACTGTGAGATGCTAATTATCTTTTTTTTATTTATTTGTTTTATAGCGTTCCTATTTCTTTCCTAAATCATGGGCTTTTATGGATTGAGATTATACTCATCATTTTTCATATGTATTTTCATACATTCTAAATATTATATTTTACACTGATAATGGCACAAAGGCTTAGCTTGTTCCACAATGCAAAGAAGAAAGTAGCAGGCTTGAGACAGGTAAGAGAAATTTCATGTTTCTTATAGAATCAGAGCTCTAGGAACAAATCATCAGAACTTCAATTAACTAACCCGGTGGCTCTACGCTGGTTACTAAACTTCTTCCAGCCCCATGGACATTTTTGTGGAGGTTAATAACACCAGACTATAAACTACCTAATACAAATTATTGTATGTGTCCAATATCTCATTTAAGAAAAATTAACTCCCTTCATAAAACAAAATGTAACAAATGGGTGCTCCAGGAATTAAATACTGAGATGGAGTTAAGGGTGTAAAGGTTCATTAGAGAGTAAATCCATGTGAAAAGAAATGGAGAAAAATTGAAATTGGGCAGGGGGACAGTTGGACCATGATTCCTACCTGATATGCTCTGCCATCTAAACCAGAAGCTCCAGAGCCAACACTGCCTGGAAGAAGAATCCCCCTGTTGAGGGAAAATGGGCGTGCTCTTATACCACTCCCTGTTCACTCATTGGTTGGGTGCTGCCTCAAGAACTAGACTCAGCTGTTGTTACTTGACTCATTGTCTCAAACCACCTAGAGATGAGCTAGACCTCAGCTAAGGCAGGCACTGAAGATGCTAACAGCTGGAGGCCGTCAGCTAACTACAGGACTTTCAGCTGAGTCACTCATGGAAAAGCAAGCTGAGCCTCAGCCTGGATCTACCACAACTGTTTTGTTGATTAATTATTAACAATATTGTTGTATATTAACGTATATGGTGTTGATTAGTATAAAATGAAACATTTCTCAATATTGTGGTTAATAGCAATTATAAAGAAACATGGTTTTCCAAAAATATGCTCACTTTGCATAATTCTCTGATTTTATTCCTGAGGAACTTTTTCAAGGAGCTCATAGTCTCGCAGGTTTAAATCAGGTAACTGCTAACATATAATTTGCATTCATTTATGGAACAACAGATATTAAATATTTATCATATGTCATCAGAAGCTACTTTTTAAAGCTTTCTCTATGGCTGACTTTGCAAATGAATCTTAGTTACCTAGAGTTTCATTTACAGTCATTATATTGTGGCAATATTCACAGAGGTATCTAACACACAAAATGAAAGCCCTTGAACAATACTTACTCTCAGATGACAGCTGACAGCAATATTCCCTCAATAAACTCACTATATTTGAAAAATTCTAGAATATATTTGGCAGGATGGTATATTGAGTTAGAAATCATATTGATGTATAGAATTAACTTAATTTTAATATTCTTGGTTTTTAAAATAAGGTTATTCCATTAACCTGAAGGCTAATCTAACCAATTTAACCTTGTGCTTATTTAAATGCATACTATCCACAGATAGGAAAATATATAACTCAGTAATTATGACATTCTGTACTTCATTCAAGTATAATTAATTTTGAGGACTAAAATTCCATTCAATTATTTCCTGATTCAATAATTATTCATAAATATGGAATTCGTAATGTGGTAGATTAAAGATGGCTACAAATCCTTTGCTACTATTCCTACTGAAAGATGGAGTCTAATCCCTGTCTTTGGACCTGGGCTGGTTTTATAGATTTGCTTGAGCAATAGGATACAATGGAAGTAACTCTGCATGACTTTCACCGCTACATCAGAAAAGGCCTTTCAGCTCCCACAATGGTCTCTAAGAACGCTTCCTCTCAGGTTACTTCCTTGCAGAGAGAATCCAGAGCCACACTTTCATTGATAGCCTCATGTAAGCTGCCAAAGGACACCCAGCACCAACTGCTAGCCATGAGAGTGAGCGGGGGCGGGGGCGGNGGGGGGGGGGCGGGGGGGGCGTTCGGTGACCAAAGCCCATCTAGTATCTCACCATAACTGCTGGAGTACAATCATCCCCAATCTACTGACTTTCACAATTGTGAACAAAATAGAGTGTTAAGCCAGTTAAGTTTTGGGGTAATTTGTTATAGGGATCACCAGAACATATAAACAAACTCCAACTTATTGTAATTAGAATTAGTGTAAATTATGACTCATTATAAACTGTAATCAAATGTATGCGGCTAATTTTTAAAATAAAAGACTTTGTGGTTTAATTTATGATTTTTGTGATTTAAGTTATGTGAGTTATGTGATCGTATTTAGTATACATTTCAAAGAGCTCATTTCATGCGTAAAAGAAATACTTATGTTCTCCTTTTATAACCTACTAGAGAATCAGAAGTGCAGATGTAAACATTCTGGCATAATTGTAGAATTCTGGAGAGGCAAAAAAGCACAGAGCTCAATATTATGATGTGCAGGAATCATGGATGAAGTGACTCTATTTAAGCAGTGGTTTTAAGCAGTATGTGAGGTCAGAAATCTAAGTTGCACAAGAGCAATGAGCATTAGCTGAAGCTACAGATCACAGCTACAAAACATAAACCAGTATTCAATAATGAAGGGAGGAGTAAAGGTTATGCTTTGTTCTGTTTTAGCGCCCTAATGGATAACAATGGCATACACAGTAGTATCTTCAAATACTTGTTATATGTACATTGTAACGTAGAAGTCTCTTAAGATGGCATGTACGTGAATTGGGGAAAAGTAGCTTTTTCAGTTTATGAAGTAAATACACTTTCAAATGGTTGCTTATGTAGTGAATGCCTACCTACTGTGCCCAGTTGCATGATTAACTTCCACCACGAAACAAAATTTTGGCTTAAAGGTTATATAAATTAAATTGAAGAGTTCTGAGAAGTTTTAGACTATAATTAAATGGCATTAAACTATCCTAAATCTATCATCTGATATAGAAAGAAAACCTACAGTAAGCAGATTTTCCGGGTGCCTCTTGCTGTCTCTCACTCTAGGCAGAGAAGGCTTGCATTCGACTCTTCATTGTGTCACAATTTATCTGTGTGACCCTTGAATAAATCAACTCCTAATAACAAAAATACAATTTACTGAAATTCTGAAGTAATCCTAAGTACTTTACACACATATTGTCAGTGGATAATCACAACATTTTTACCAGGAAGGTGTTATTAACCACACTTTTTGGTGTTTTAATAATGCCTCTACACTATACAAATAAAAGTCAATCATTACTGAAGTAAATTAAGTCTGCATTATCACAAAACTATTTTACTTCATTAGTAGCCTATACTGCTTCCCAGAATTTCTATTTACCTCATAAATTGGGGATTATGGTATTTTTCCCCCACAGTGAGACTCATTCAAGTACACATGAGGGAAACAACCACAATTTAGGCTATGGTTGGCAGAATGTCTAAAACGGTACCCTACAATTGTTCTGTTTTCATCTCCAGAACCTGTGAATGTGATAAAGTATCATTCTTATGGTTACATTAGGATCTATGGTGTAGTTGACCTTAAAATGGGGAGATTATCTGGGTGGGCCTAATCTAGTCATATAAACCCTCATGAGTCACATGAAACAGAAGTCAGAGCTATTCAAAGCACAAGAAGTTCCTGACTCACTTATGCTGTTTTGAAGATTCAGAGGGTTGAGAAAAAAGGGGGATATGAGAGAAGCCTCCAGCTAACAGTCAGCAAAAGGGGACCTGAAACCTCTAATGCCAAGGGGGTGAATTCTTCCAGTAACAGGAATGGGCTTGGAAGAGACCCTGGGCTCCAAATGAGAGGCTGCTGGCCGACACCTTAACTTCTGCCTTGTGAGACTCATAGAAAACTTAGAAGTGTTTTTTGAAGTTACCAAGTCTGTATTAATTTGCCACATTGTGGTAGAAAACAATGCATATTAGAGTTAGAGAAAGCTTTCTTGAGAAAGAAATAGCTAACCAGAATCTCAATGGTCACAAGGAATTAGTAAATGATAAAAGAAAGGCAAGTGTTTCCAAGCACATGCAGAACCATGAGAATTCCTGGAGGCAGGAGACCACTGCAAGGGTTCTGGGAACACCTTTTTTTTAGCATAATGGTAGGGAGAGTCATTGGCAAGGACAGACAATTGAGAACCAAATCATAAAAGTCATTTATGCCATAATAATAAATTGTTTTACTCAGAAAGCTGTGGTGTATCAATAAAGAATTTTAATCCAAGGAAGAGTATAGTCAGATTTAAGCTTATGCAGCTTACTCTGGATACAGAATGGAGAATGGGATGGGTGAGACCAAGATTAGAGACACTTAGGAGATTAGTCTAATAATCCAGGTAAGAAATAATGAGGATTTGAACTAAAACGGGGCTGTGGTTGGATTTAAAAACCATTTAGAAGGTGCATAGTATGTATTGGCTATGTAGATATGCACTCAGAAAAGAGAGGGGATCAGGAATGGAGGTTCAGAAATCACCAGTATATTGATGTAGTCAAAAGTAAATAGTCGAAAAGAAGTGAAGAAAATTGAAGATCAACAGTTTGGGAATGAAGACACAATGGTGTCATAACAGCCTAAGCAGAAACTAATTTTAAGGAGAGTGCAATTGATATTAGATGCTACACAGATAAAGTTAAGTCAGCATTGACTTAAAGCAGATTTAGGTTGGTGTGTTACAAGCAGACTCTAGATTACAGTGGGCTCAGGAATAAACTGAAAATAAAGGAGAATTACGAAGTACCAACTATATAATTACCAAAATGCAAGCTCATTCCAAGAAATGAGGAATAGTAGCGTAATAAGCTTGAGATGGGATGTATGTGTGTGTGTATTTTAGATGAAAAAGCTTGAATAAGCTTAAAGACTGATGAAAATGATTCAGTAAGGAGGGAGAAGTTGAAAATACAGGAGAAAAGGGATAACTAAGGAAGGAAAATCCTTCAAGTGTAAGGGATGAGATCCTGGATCTAGGAGAAGTTATTAGCTTCCAGGAGGCAGAGGATTATTCATAAACAGAAGAAATCATAAACAAAAAGAAATGAAATAAACTTTTGTAAATGGTGTTTCAGTGGTAAAATATCCTCTTTCTAAAAAAAGCTTTATGTAACAGACTGTTAAGGATTGAATGTGTCTCCTCAAAAGTCTTCTGTTGAGGGACGAACCCCCAGTACCTCAGAATGTGACCTTATTTGGTAGTAAAGTTATTGCAGATGTAATTGGTTAAGATGAAAAAACACTAGAATAGGTAAACTTCTAATGCAATATGACTGGTGTCTTTATAAAATGGAGAAATTTGGACATACAGAAATGCATATGAGGAGAATGCCATATGAAGACTGTCAGAAACCAAGGAACTACAGAAGTTAGGAGAGAGACCTAGGATGGATTCTTCCCTAGTGCCCTCAAAGGGAGTGTGGTCCTGCAGACACCTGGATCTCAGACTTCCAGCCTCCAGAACTCTGAGACAATATATTTCTACTGTTTAAGCTACTTAGTGAGTGGTACTTTATTACAGCAGACCTAGGAAACTAACGCATAGATATAACATAATTTCAACTGTAACAACTTCTTATAGATTACATATAGATAATAGAGTTGATATACTACTATGATTTTTCAATAATAAATGAGCAAAAAGAAGAAAGGATGCAAAAAAGAGTACATAAACCATTTTTTTTACTATGTCTCTTACATTTAAAGCTCTCCAAATGCTTACTCTTTTTCTAACAAAGAGTAGCATTAGAAATAGGTGGAATTATTGGAATATCTGATATAATAGTGGTTCTTTATTCCTTTAAGTTATAAACATAATGCACCCTTATCTTTGCATATTTAGTCATTACTTGATTCTTGAGAAAGTGGAGAGGTGCATGTGTCTACTTATGTCTGTATATGAAGCAGTATTTTTGCCTTTATGTCACACTCACCTAGTTATTTAAATGAACCCCAGAGCTTACTGTCGTGAATGTATGCACAGATGCTAGGGCAGCCACCAGCTGTTAGGAAGCATCACCACATTCTAGCAACTTGAGGCTGATGAAAATGTCTAGACAAGTCAATCACACCACAGTCAAATTCACTTTGACTGCTAATCAGTACGTGATGAAATTCATGGAGATATGCAATTGTTCAACTTCCTTTTCACATATAAACAAAATGTGGTAAGCCATGGAAGAACATGTAAATAAATGCCCTGATACTCATACCCCCTCTCTATCCCATTCCAGCCCTGCTAGTTAAAACAAAACATCCTTGAAGACTGGAAATTCGCAGCCATACCATTGACATTTGACATAATAATGTCTAAATGTTGAAAGCAGTTAGTATACAATAACTAAAGGATTATTATTAAATGACGGTAAATAGATTCAATGAAATATTATGAAATTTTAAAAATGATGGTTACAAAAATGTATGTGGTTACATGAAAAATACACTTTTTGTAAATAAAATTCTATATGAAACATATACTTATCAAAAATCTGAAAATATATAAAATTATGGCAACTATTTTGTTAGAGTTCTGGGTTTATTTGTGATTTAATTTTTTTTTAATTTCTAAAATTTCAGTAATGGGCTTACAATATTAAAGGTGCTATATCCTAGAAAAAAATATATATGGAAAACAAAATATTTATCTGAAGATATTGAGCAATTGTGTAACCTACCGAATCTATGGCACACAGAGTATAGTCAGTCTCAGAGTAATATTGTGTTCAAAAAAAAAAATTCCAGGACCAAAACAGAATTTCACAACAACCAGAGATCTTCATTTGTACATCCTGAACAATAATTTTTACTGTTCCTCTCTTCTGTGTCGGTTTCCCCTAAGCACTTCAGCTGCTCTCCCAAGCATCCTACAACTCTTGCTTAGGATCCGCGTGTCCTTAGTTCTACCTGCCCTGCAGCGTCCTGTCTTGATTTTGCCTCATTAAAGTCCTTAAGAATGTATTGATAAAGAAGAAGCCCCTGTCAGAGGGTAGAAAGGAAAAGAACTTAAGTAATCACAACCAAAATTTCTTTTAGTAAGTAAGGAAAAGGTAACTTTGGCAAACAATTTTAAATAAATACCCCAACACCCCATAAATACCCACAAAATTAGAACAGCCTGAATATATTTACTAGACACCAAAAATGTGGCAAAATTACAAACACCTGCAGGCAAAGAATGGCTCTGTGACTCTTTTTGATGCTAAGTACTCTTTACAGATAAGGAAGCAATAGACATTTGTTGATTAAGGTTCAGGAAGTATACAAGTACTGTTAGTTCAAAAAAGATGTTACTAAAAATCCACTAAAATGTTAGGATTGTTTTTTTTTTTAAAGCAATTTATGAAAGTGTACAACTTTAATTTACAGTTTTAAAGGGCATTGCACTGAGATTTATATAGAGAGCAGTACCTGGTACCTTATTTCTGTCAATAATTGTCAGGTAATTTTGCTTGAACACAGAAACTGTAATTGTAATTCATGAGATCTTTATTCTGAACTTGTCACACTGAGAGATTTGCACTTTAATGGTATTATATTATCGTGAAAGTCATAGACCTTTCTGTTCACTTTTACTACGAATTTAAATATGATTTCTGTTCTTCCATTGCTACTTTAAATTTGCCCAGCTATGCAAGGTCTAACATCATAAGAAGAGAGCCAGTCAAGTCATAGAATTATAACATAATAAAAGGCAAAGGAAAAAAAAAGACTAT
The DNA here is from genome assembly GCF_001890085.2 of Hipposideros armiger. Lineage (NCBI taxonomy): Eukaryota > Metazoa > Chordata > Mammalia > Chiroptera > Hipposideridae > Hipposideros > Hipposideros armiger. The sequence continues at coordinate 339,526 of NW_017732426.1, read as the reverse complement.
ATATTGAAGGAAGTCACTACTGAAGTACATGGGTAGCAAACTAGATGGGTAGATTTCAACAGGGTGTGAGTGAGAATCATCTAAATCATCTGGGAAGCGTTTCAAAGATTTACAGTTTCCCCCTCTCTATTTTACCCCTCCAGGTTTAAGACCCAACTGGAGATGTGACATGAAACCCACCTTTTTTCATTCATCTAACTTCACTCTTTGGAATACACTGTCATTGAAAATCAGTTGAAAAATGAATGATTACCAGGACTTACAAAACGGACATATGCATTTATGATAACTGGTATAATTTTGCTTATTGTAATCACAATGTGTCATAAATTATCCTCATGTGGCAAAAACACTTTCCATTATCCAGGGTGATGGGAGAAAAGACAGGCTTCCCATGAATTGTTCAGAGTTGGTTGTATATAAAATCATTTGCAGTATGGGAAAGGTTAAACACTTGTTCACTCTATTCAGAACAGTGGTCTAAGAGGAAAGCCCTTAAAATTAGAGGAACTTTGAGTTTAGATCTTCTCTAACTAGTTGTGTTAATCTTTAAACTGGATTAAGTCTGTACCTTTCCTCAAACATAATATTTTGTGATTCCTGACTTCTATTCCTGACTCTCTCCTTTTATAAATGAGATTCTTGAAAGAGGAACTGCATTTATAGAATCCACACCCTTATTTGCAATTTAACCACTATGCATAAATAACTAATAATTGCTCAATCTTTCTGCCCCTGAAAGCTGGTTTCTACTCTACTCACTTAATTAAAATTGCTCTCATCAGTGTTAAGGAGAAACATTTTATTTTTTTTCAGTCCTCAGCCTGATTTATGCTTTAGATTTGGCAATACAAATATCCCTTCTTTAAAATATCTTTCCTCCTGGAGTTTTCTACTTTCATTTTCTCCTATCATATAGTCTGAACACTTTGCAAAGTCTTTAACTAGCACTTTCCTCTCACTTTGTTCTTTAAATATTAATATTTTCCAGGTTTCTGTCTGAAGTCCTCTCCCATCTCCCCTAATAGGTTTCATCTTACCAGCTACCTATAAACTAACACTTTGATATTTATTATCAATCCTCCCACAATCATCTTCTGAAATTGTGAGCCGAATTTCTAACTGCCTCCTGAAGACTTGCACTTGTTACATTCCCGGCATGTCAGACTCAAAGTTTCAAATCTAAAATCCTCACCCCAAAGGGCAACACATTATTTCTCCTACAGTTCTGGTCTTAATAACATCATCTTTCCTTTAACTTAATCAAGGATCCCGTTTCATCCTTGACTTCTTTTAGCACTTTAAGTATTTCACTCCATTATGTTGCTGGCAGGATTTCTGATGACAAGTCCACTGGAATTCTTATTTTTCTTCCTCTAATGGTAAGACATTTTTTTCAAGATTCTCTCCCTCTCTCTCTCTCTCTCTCTCTCTCTCTCTCTCTCTCTCTCTCTCTCTCTCTCTCTTTTCAGTTTCAGTATGGTATGTTGAGGTGAGAAAAGGCAAAGGTCCCTCCCATTTTCTCAGTTTCTGAAAGAAAGATGCTCAAACAAGCTTTACCTTTAGGAACAGGCAGCCTGTTAAGGATCAGGTGTATCCTAGTTATCCTCTACACTCTTTCATGTGACCTAAATTTTGAGTTATTTTTGCATGGATGTGGGGCTTGGGGGTGTGGGGGCTGCCAAAGCAATGTCATGTTTTATTAGCTTCCATGAAAAACGAAATGTAAAATGGTTCAAGCTTTTTTCTCACATTAAGGTATATAAATGGCTTTAAATGCCATTCTCCTTTCATTAATAGTGAAGTCCTTCTCAATGAAAAATGTTTGGACTTTTTCCATCCTTTTCTCAAAATGTGGGAGCACCCATAGGTCCACAGAGAATGAACATTCCAAGAACCGCTGAAAATAGTAGGATACAAACCTTTACAGCACATTACTGTGCATCAGTCTTGCAAACTCTCAAAGTTCATGGGCAGTTAGTCATGAATTCAGCTTTGTTTAATTTTTCAAGTAACCCATCACACTAGATATTATTCTATTATGCACCAAAGCCAAAAAAAACCCCAAAAAATGCCATGTTATATGAAAGTATATAATTAGATAAAATTATGGATATAATATATAAATAAAGCATACACATGTATGTGGTTTTCCAGTACACAGAAAGGGAAGGTTGAGTTTGTACTCATTTGTTTTATTTGTTTAATTAATAATTATTGAGGATCTGGCAATGTCAGGCACTTAATACTGGATAAAGATAATAAATTAGAACATGTTACCTGCAAGTGTTAAATATGAAAGTCTCTGGTGCTTCACACAGCTGGTCTGCAAACTCCCACCTCTGGCAGCAGCTCATTATTATTATCAGGTAATTTCAAAACTGTCCCCACCACAAACACACCCACCTGAGCAAAGTCAGTTTTGTTGCTCCTCCTGGGCACATCAAAGCAAATAGAAACATTTGAAGTGGGCCAAAGAGTCAGAATGGCATTAGGGGGTCCAAGAAGCCAAAGAACAAAAGCATTGGCAGGAACGCCTGAGGAGTTGCCTTTAAAACCAGGTTTGATACATACTCACTACCTACCTATAGAATGGGCTCCAGGGCTCTGCTGGACACAGGGGATTCGGAAGGGAATGTAGAGGAGCTACTGTAAGGATCATGTAATGTAACAATCGATACTAAAATGAAGAAACAGATTTTTAAAAACATGATGTGTGTAAGTGTAGATTTTTGCGTTTATATGTTGCTTGGAATTACCTAAATTTACTGGATCTGCGGTTTGTTGTCTGTCATTAATTTTGGAAATGTCTTGGCCATTATTACTTTAAACATTTTTTTCTACTCCATTCTCTCTTTCTTCTTTTGGTGCTCCAATTATGCCCATGTGATACTCTTTAAACGTATCTCAGAGTCTTTATATTCTATTATTTTGTCTTTATCCCTTTTTCTCTTTGAGTTTCAGTAGACATGTCTTCAAGGTCACTGATTCCTCCCTCAGCAGTGTCTAATCGAATGAGCCCATTAACGGCATTCTTCATTTATGTTGCAGTGCTTTTGATTTGTAGTATTTCCTTCTGACATTTTTCTTACACTTTCCTTCTCTCTGCTTACATTGCCCATTTGTTCTCGTGTGTTGTTATTTCAATTAGAGCCCTTAACATATTAATCATAATTATTTTAAATTCTTTGATAATTCCAAAATCTGTGTCATATATAAGTCTGGCTCTACTGCTTGCATGATCACTTAATATTGTGTGTTTTTATTGTCTTTAACATGACCTGTCTTTTTTTCTTTTGAAAGTTGGAGGTGATATATTGAGTAATAATAACTGAGGTAAATATTGTGAGATTTTGTGTTAATCTCTCAGGGAGTTGGGCTGTGTTTAATGTTTGCTGTAGCTGTACATCCCAGAGGTTAAAAATTCTTCTACTGTCCTTATTTTTGTCCCCTTTGCTTTCACTGGGTTACCCTAAGAATACCTTCTAAATAGAGTCTGTGCCTTGAAGCTTTTTCAGCTGAAGTACAGGTATTACACTGGAACAGTGGTAAAGAGTTGGGATGGGGAGTGTTCTATAATCTTATGTTTAATATGCATCTAATATTTTATTTAATTATTTGTTTAAAGATTTTATTGTGGAATTGGGGGAGGGAACAGTGTTGGGGAATTGGGGAAGGGGAATAGACAACTTTCTGGCCTTTAGTTCTTCAGTCTAGTTGTGGAGGATTTTGCTTCATTGGCCCATGTTGGTATTATCATTGCACTCTTCCCGGGTGAGGCAGTCGCTCACCGGCCATTGGACGGCCACTCATGGAGGCTCATGGCAGCTCACACTGCCTGCCTGCTGCTCAAGCTGGCTGCCAGCCACTCATGGTAGCTTATGGCAGCCCACTGCAGCCCCACTGCAGCCTACGCCATCGCTGGCGACTCACTGCAGTCTAGCTCCAGGTTGAACTGTTGTTCACCATCTTAGCTGTAGAGGGCGCAGCGTCACAGGCCAATGTGGGATCCGAACTGGCGGCTCTGCTCCTCAGAGCTCACACTCCCAAGCCAACTCTTAACCAACGAGCCACTCGGCAGGCCTGAATATATATATATATATATATATATATATATATATATATATATATGCATCTTTTAGTAGGCATGTGTCTCTGGGTTGGTTGTGACCTGCACAATTCTTTCTTAGCTTTATTCTACTCCCCTCTTCCCCCAAACTGAGACAGGAAGGGAGAGAGGGATGGAGTTCCTTAAGTGCTGTTTCTCTTAGAAGAGATAAGGCTCTGTCTGGTAAAGTATTTTCCCCTGGAGAGTAGGCCTTTGTTATGAGAAATATTCTAGCCATACTTTAAATGCTTTCTTTTCTGTCTCTCTGCCAAAGTTGAAAGAGAATTTGTTTATTTATTTGATTTGTTTTTCACCATGATAACCTGGTTGGATTCCTAGAGGTCAACCTCATGAAAATGTGGGTAACCCCCAAGAATATGGGAGGAAACTCCAGGAATTTCCTACTGTCAAGCTAATCCACATATAGCTTCCTGCAATTCATCAAAATTACCATTCCAGTGTTCCTACAGGCTTGTGGCTTCAGTGTCTTCTGCTCTAGGTAAAGTGAATTCAGCTATGATTCTCTATATTTGCCCGGGGTGATGGCTTGCTCCATGGTCTTATTTCTCTGAAAAGCCCCCCAAAGGTTGTTGAATTTTTGTCAATTTGGCTTTTTTCTTGTTGTAAAAACAGAAGTGATGACTTCTAAACTCTTAACCTATTGGAACTGAAATTGGAAGTCCTCACCTTTGACTTGCTGTCTCCTCTCACAGTCCATAACTGACTGATGAACAATCCTCTTTCTGACTCCAAAATTCCTTTAATTCATCAGCTTTCATCAAATCTCATTGTTACCATGTTCAATCAGGCCTTTACATCTGGTTAGATTTCTTCATTTATCTCACAATTGTTCTCTTTGCCTTTGTTTCGACACCAATGAAGAGAACCTTAACAGAGTTATTTATTTATATTTCTTAATTTCCTATTAAATGCAACCTCTTTGAGGACAAGAACCATATTTTATCTTTATAGATTACAAATCATCTAGTTTGGTAATTTTCAAAAAGGAAGAGTTCAATAAACAGCAGTTGAATGGATAAGCAAACCATCTATCCTGTTTTTTTGTTTGTAGTGTTTTTTTGTTTGTTTTTTTAAAGGTTTTATTGGGGAATTGGGGGAGGAGAACAGCACTGGGGAATGGGCCATTGGGTTGGCCCACTGTCCTGTTTCTTTAGTGCTTTCATAGAAAAATTAGGCTGAAATTTGAAGTTAAAACTGATTTTGATCTCCTTAGATTAGTTCAGAAATTCTTTAAAGGAAGAGCTTTTGCCCACAGATATATATTCTATTCAAAGATTCCAGTAGCTGCCTCCTGGTGGTATTCCAATTAACAATTCAATGAGCTTAGGTCATGAAATGTGCTTGATAATCAAGACTAGATAATCAAGAATATATATATATATATATATATATATATATATACACACACACACACACACACACACACACACACACACACACATATATATATATATATATATATATATATATATATATATATATATATATATTCTGTACAATTCACCCCTGAATACTCAATGAAGTATTTATCAAGAAATATTTTTTACTGCCTTTCACAGTATTAAAACCACCTCAGAGAATACTTTATAATAGTAATGTTCTTTGTTTCTTTCCGTTGCCATATCTGCCATTTAACACACTGCTTTTGTTTTCACCATTCCTTTCAATATGATTTTATCTTTTTTGTAAGGTACATCACAATCATTATTCCTATCTTTCATAAGTAAATTGAAATAGAAAATAGAATAGAAAAGATAAGTGACTTGCTCAAGGCAAACACAAAGTTATCAAAAGAGCTGAAATAAAAGACTGTGAATATTTCAATAAATAAAAACAATGAGTTCATACTTGTAGACAATAGCTATAGAAAACTGAGAAAAATGCAGACAGTTTTATTTTTCCTAACATCTAAAGCCACAATTGCACAGTACACATAAAAAGTTTTAAAGAACATAGAAAGAAATGTGTATAAAATACCACCCTATTGTTTTCAACCTCAAAAAGAAAGCAACTAATTAATTATTATATGTCATATTAATCAGAAGAAATCTTCCAAATTTAATTTGTAGAGAAATATGAAAAAACTACCAATTTAGTTCCATGGGATTTATATCGATCACTTCATTAGTTTGGTTTTACAGAAACTCTATGAGCTAGCTGGTATTACTGAGATCTTATAGGAGGGCAGAGAGGCTCAGAAAAGCTCTAGTAGCCAAGATTCCATAATTATACTTACACAAAAAGAAAGTTCACACATTGCTTGTTATGAATGACTAATTTCTGAGTTGAGTGCAGTGTCTGGTTCTATAGAGAATAAAAGGATTATGAGGCATACGCTTTTTATTCTTGATTCCAAGAGGTCATGGTCTTTTGAAGGTCATGCAAATATAGAAATGTTGATACTTGTGTGAATTTAGGTTACCTTTACAGAGTACGTTAATAAAGAAAAAAATGTAGTTTTCCTGGACCAGGCGATTTCCTGACCCATCTTTCTTGCTTACAGGACCTACCTAGTTATTATTTTCACAGAACCATTTGAATGAATGCCAGGATATATAATAGCCTACTGTTCTTTTTCTGCCCCTTTTCTTTCAGACAGAGTTAACTGGATGGAAATAGTCTTTCTTCCATTGCCTCCCATCTTCAAATTTTGAATAAATACAGTTGTGGTGGATAACCTGGTTCCCTTCGCCCCAGTCTCCATTTGACATTAGTCAGGGAATGTTTTCAGATTTGCCTCGGGCATGCAGCCTGCTAGGACAATAAAAATAAATGACTGTATTTGTACTTCTACTATCTCAGCATTGTGCTTGACTTATTTTAAGGATCATTAATGAACCTCAATATTCTTAGAGATCATTCAGAAGGGAAACAGAAAAAGATACTGATGATTGGGCTCATATTCTGAAGACTCCAGCCCATCTTCCTTTTTAAAAAGGAGAATACGAAGATTAGAGAAGAAACTTGTGTTCATTGAGTAGCAGATAAGTTAGGCTTCCTGACTCCAACAGATGCCAGTGACTATGTACTGGACTTGGGGAAAGTAAGACGCTGAAGTCATCTTTATCAGTTAGGGTGCTTTTGAAAGTAAGCATAAAAATACCCATCTAAAAGTGGCTTAAACAGAAAAGATAGTATTTCTTATAACAAGATGACCAGAAGTAGGTGGTTCCAGGCTCAGTTAATGCAGCAGCATAATAACATCATCAAAGACTCAAATATTTTCCACTTATTCTCACTCATCCTCAAAGGGTTGGCATTAGTTCTCAGGATTGACCCTTTACAGTTGTAGAAGGCAAATGCAGATCCAAAAAGAATGTTCTCAATCAACTGCCAAGTACAGTTTCTCCTCATAAGTATTTTTTTCATCCAATGAAAGTTTTCTTTCCTCTGGTCCGTTGGCCACGATTGGGTCACAACTATGCCCTAACTTCAAGGAAGTAACAGGCATTTTTCAGCTTGTGGATTCTATATCAAGGAATGTCTGTGTGAAGGGGGTCAATGAGGTCGAATCTGACATTGTACATTTCTGTGCATAATGCTTAGGGCAAGTCTCACATGAGCTTGCACTCTTAGAACTCATTACTTTAAACATCTTTCATCAGCCAGGTGTTCAGAAATAAGTAATTGTTAAACGCTAGCCATTGTGCAAGGGTCTGAGAATACAGCAGCAAACAAGATAGGAAAAGGATGCTTATCCTCTTTAGCAGAAGAGGCAGACTTTAAAAGTATGAAGATATTATGGAAGAGAACTGATAGGTTCTAGGGAAACGGGATGGAACTTTTTTTGATGAAGTACTGTTTAAGCTGAGATCTGAAGGATGAGTGTGATTTTGCTGTGGGAAAAGAAAAACAAAAGAAACCTGGACTAAGATTAAAGGGAACACAGAAAGTTCAAGGACATAAAAGATACCTAGTATAGATGAAGTACGGAAAAAGGGAAAAGAATGGTACTTGACAATGCTGTAAAATAAGCCATAGCATTGGTGCTTCTTAGATTTTATCTTAAGGACAAGGGGAATGAGGGTTTTTAGACTTTATTTTAAGGGCAAGGGTTTTTAGTGGGGAAAAGACATACTATTTGCATAAAGCTGGAAGACCGACTAGAGGAATCTGGGTAGGGGATAAAGTCGTAAGAGAGGAAGTGGGGGTTCCTATTAGAAGGCTAGTACAACATTACAGGAAGGAGATAATAGTCTTTTAACTAAGCTGCTGGTAGAGGCCCTATAAATCTTCTTCCTGTCACAGTCTTCCCAGTGTCAGTGGTCTGTAAAATACTAATTCAACAAATTAACTTTTGTTAGACCTGAATTTTCTATCTTCTTCAGTAGTAGCTTTAAGCAGCTTATGTTCAAGATAATATAATTTGAGATATACTGTTATCAGGCAAAAATAGTACATATATTTTAGAGAGAACTGCATAAAAATAGTCTAATAAATGTATTCAGTCATGAGACAGTGAATTGTCTTCTTTTTTTTCCCCGTAAGATATTAAACCAAAAGAATAAGAGAAAATTTAAAGGAAAAAAAGAGTTATTACTAAAAGAAGCAGCTAACAGTTATTTGCTTTTAATTGGATGTCAGGCATTTTGAACAAATTATCTCATTTAACCCTTATGATAACCCTGAGTTAGGATCTTGTATTTTGTGATTCAGCATTGAACAACTAATGCTTTAAATGTGTAAATAATGTACTCAATGCTCCAGAACTACCCAGTAATAGTATCAGGTCTCTTTGGCGCTTAGTGTAGATATTTCAATATGATGCTATATTGCCACTTTCATAAAATATCTACAATATGCCAAGCATTCTTAAGTGTTTCAAGCACATTTAATTTTGTTAGTATAATAATCCTACTGGATAGATATGTTAGAGATTAATATCTATATTATACAAATAAGAAAACTGAAAATCAGAGAGCTTTAAATACATTCTTCCAAGGTCACACAGTTAAATAGTAGGTAGAGTTAAGTAATGGATTTTTCATCTGAACCTGTACATCCTGACATGAAAGCATACTGTTCTGGTTCCAAACTATCCAAGATTAATAACGGAAATGGTTATAAATTGTCAGGAGAAAACTAAATGAGAGAGGGGGAACAGGAAGTATTGGCGATGAGATCTTAGAGTCCAACAAGTTATGTGTCAAGACATTTTGAAAGTTGTCTTTTATAGCAGAGATGTATTGATTAATTAACCTATTCATATATTTATTCAACAAACACTTTTTGGTCATCTACCATATGCCAGACACTGGCAATAAAATGTTGAAAGAAATAAGCTTCCAGTTGAGAACTGAGAGGACTCAGTTAACTAAAGCATACTGGGGTGATGTGATAGAGAATAGTAAGAAATAGAAGTATAGGGCCGGCCGAGTGGTGCGATGGTTAAGAACTGGCTTGGGATGCCAGAGGACCCTGGTTCAGATCCCACATATGAGGGCCAGTGATACTGCCCTCCACAGCAAAGATGCTGAACAACAGCTCA
>NW_017732426.1:305323-329884 GCF_001890085.2 Hipposideros armiger | reverse complement strand
CCAGCAGCCGCGGTGAGCAGCCGTCCAGAAGCCGGCGACTGATCTGCCTCGCCCAGGAAGAGCGCAATGATGGTGCCAACTTGGGCCAGTGAAGCAACACCCTCCACAACTAGACTGAAGAACAAAATGACAGCAACTTGTCTGTTCCCATTCCCCCAATTCCCCAATAAAAATCTTAAAAAAAAAGAGAAATACAAGTATATGGGGTACTTGGATATTTCCAGGATTTAAAAAACAAAACAAAACAAAAAAACACTTAGTCATTTACTTAACTGTCTGACCTTTCTCAAATTCCTTAATATCTTGGTACTTCAGTTTCCTCATAAGTAAATGAGGAAAATATTAGTAATTAATTTATATGGTTGTTTTAAACATTAGAGTGAGTGATGAAAACTAATGTGTTATATATATATATATATATATATATATATATAAAATTTAGAATAAATGCCTGACTTCCAAGCACTAAATAAATATTAGTTAATAAAAATTACATTAATGTTGGATGTTTTGATGATTAGTCATGTTTGCTATTAAAATTAAAGTATATTATCAAAGTTTATTCAATGAGTAGCTAGTTTGCGATAGGCACTATAAATTAGATCTACTAATTGGAGCAAGTCTTTTTCAAATAAGGATTTCTGTTCAAAACAAGGTCAATTGGAGTTATGAAAACTTTCCTAAAGCTCTTATTTATTTTTTATTACCTTGGAGATAACAAGAAATTTACTTGTCTCAATAAGACTTACATGCAAAATTCTTCTGTTCAGAGTCATGTTTCTCTTTTCTCTTAGAAACGACAGAGTGATCTACCAACTTTGGAAAGAGAGAGAGAGAGAGAGAGAGAGAGAGAGAGAGAGAGAGAGAGAGAGAGAGAGAGAGAAAGAAAGAAAGGGAGAGAGATTTCCTAGGGTTAGCGAAATATTAGGGCCTTATAACACAAAATGCTATTTCCTTGATTCAGAGTAATTGAGCTGGAATTAAAAAGGGAAATTATTTTACTTCATACAATACACTATTTTTTATTGCTATTAAAATTTTACTTTAAACACCAAATTTACAATCAGTGGCACTTTTGACAGTTTGGGATGCACTGTTCTAGCCTAATTCCCACATTTTACACATGAAGATACTAAATTTGATGTATTACCCACTTTCTCAAGACCATCCAGCTACATAATGGAAGAACCTGCAGCAAAAGCCCTTTCCATGATTGTCGTTCATAGTACAAAACCAACTCATTGTCACATACAATGGCAAGTGGCCACTACAGTTATAGCTGATCCCAGATTGGGAGACGTTTTATCCAATGACACGTTTACTGAGCATCTACCTACTGAACCTGTCAGAGTTTTAAACATCTGTTTTACAAAAGAAAATACTCTGCACAGAATATCCAACCTGTTCCTTTCTAAAGAACTAAGAAACACTAGCTCATTTCATGAATGTAAGTAATTTTGAATGTTAATTCCATAAATTAAAAGGCACCTGTCTGTTTATGCTAAACCCATTACAATTATCCTGTATTAATTTTGAAATCTGCATATTTATAATTAACTTCTTAAGGGAGAAATCCATATGTGTGTCATAGTAATAATGAGCTTCAGAATGGAAACTGCAACATTTTAAAAACATCAAACTACAATGAATATAAAATGAACCTCTACCCTATCCCCCAAAAATATTTGCTTATTATTAACATTTGTAGTTTAGAAACTGTCTCTCCATGCGCTACATTTAACCACCTTATCATTTTCACTTAAAATTATCTCCAGAAAAAGAGGTCTATGTTGTAACGGAACGTAATAATATTTCTTATGTTATTTCATTAGGCATCACAGAACTTTGGAGGAGAGTTAACAAAAAAACAGTTATCACTATGTTTGACATTTTGAACAGATACTCTAGTCCCAGAGAGGACACAGGCAGTGTTTTTATCACTTGATCTCTAGCACTCAATTCATCATTCTCATATGATCTCTAGGAGGAAATGTGGAGTGGATTCATTCCATTTTAGTCTTTGAGGTGTTGAAGAGTTATTGTTATACAATGAATCATTTTTCCTTTGTTAAATTAATTACAGGAGAACTCAAATAGAAAAGGGTCTTGTCAATACGTAATAGGGTCGAGTTTAGAAGCTACACATATTATTTAAAGCATTGATCATCAATTTGAGGTTTTGTAGCTTAAATCCAGAAATTCTTCTTGATTCTGTAATAACTGTCCATTTTTTAAGGCTGAGAATTTTACTCTTAAATACAGGTCCTATCAATAGGCTTTTTGGAACAAGAGTGGATGAGATTAATGAGTTTATGATAATTCATTAGAAAGCGGTATGTGGATGACTGCCTACTTTAATTAGTTTTATTACTGTAGGAAATTGTTTTATATGCCAGCCTCATCACCAAGCGTGCCTGGAAAATATTACAGAAGTAATCAGATTTGATGTGAGGTACCTTTCATTAGACAGTATGGCTAACGGCACTTATAATGAACAAGGAAGGTATTAAAATACGGGCAGGACAGCAGCTAGCAAAAAGGAGTTTATCAAATCAATTATTTTTGTGAAGCAAAGTGCAAAGCACAGTACTTCAAAATATCGCTGTAGCATACAGGGTGAGAGACCCATAATTACGGCAAAAAGTTTAAGTGTCCCAGGTTTACCCAATAAATCTCAATGCAAATTTTCTACGACTCATACATTATCATGAAAATGTTAGCAGCCAGACCTTCTAACAAAGTAATCCTTCAAATGATATTTCTGAACCTTCACTATCCCCAAGGAATAATATACCTATAACTTTCATTAAGTAGAAAAATCAGGTCACAACCTGAAGGAAGCAAGTCCTAATATAAAACACATTTCAGATTAGAAGTAAGGGAAAAATTATAAACATTCTCCATAAGAATTGACTGGGCTCTTTAGGCAAGTTCTCACTAATAAAAAATATTCTTTTTAAAGTGTTCTTAACACATTTGTTTACCTTAGGTCAAAATTAATCTTACAATCATTTCATAATTAACGTGACCTCATATAAATATTAGAAAGTAAAATCTCACTCCCAAGGCATTCATACCATTTATAATTTACCAAATTTTATCATACTTTGTTGACTTGTGTTTAGGAAGCACAATCCTCATTTCACTGATTATGAAATAAATGTTTTTATGTTTTTACATATATTGATAGCATGTTGAAGTTTCTGGCTACCCAATGTAGCCTTTAGTTTTACTATTACGTCCTTTCAATATTTAGAATTATTTCTCCAAATATGTGCGCGAGACACTCAAGACATTCTCATTTCTCTTCTGCTATTACAGAAGTAATACTATTGTGATTTACGTAGGGAATTGCAATTCTGGGCTCTCCTCTATTTACTATAAATATTCTAATTACAAAGCATTACAGTTCAATAAGATATCCCTAAGCAATAAATGCAAAAAAGTACCAGCAATTTTTTCATATTTATTCATCCAATATAGTCATCACCCAGCTTGGATACAGTCTAACTTTAAAAATATTGGGCATGAGGTGAGAGGGCATTTAATTGTATCTTGTTATTCCTGAGTGGTCTTATTAAAACTACAAACATACCTAACCATCATCACTAACAATAATAGGCACAATAGAGCATCCCAATTCCAAACCCCAAGAAGTATTTTTAGTGTCCTGAAGAAAGTCGCTTGCCTAAGGTTTACCTGTAGCTTTCACAACTTTATTGTAAATATGTATTCTGATTTCCTATCATATGACATTGATTCAGCACACAAGTCTACCATCTATTGTTTTTTATTGAAGGCAAAAAAGCATCATAAAAATAAGCAATGCATATGCTTCCAATTAAGATAAGGGCAATCAGTAATTTTAGAAACGTTTGACCATTTTATATGAATTTTAAAAATAATCTTTATGGATTACATTTCATCTTGTTTGTAATACAGATAATAGAGTAGTGAGTATAAGAGGGTATAAAAACATCGGAGGAAAAACAACATTTTTCTTTTTTGGGTCATAAAAGAAAAGGATTTACACAAGAAAAGACACTTAATAGATAAAATCATTTTTAATACAATAAGAAAAGCCTACTTTTCCTTAAGAGGAAATCAATTTTAACAGACAAGTCACAGTAATTCTGCCAAGATGTTCTTGAGATTAGAGAATGATTTGAGGCTTCCTTTTATCTGCTACACCACAACTCAACTGTTTGAAAACTACAATAACTTAAGCCCAAGCATGGAAACATTTTCAACTATGAAAGCAGCCTGGTGATTGATTGATATGCCATAAAAAAAAGATATAATCCCTTGTCATTTTTTTAAAAGACACTGAAATATTTGCATTTTGTTCCAGTGGTGAGTGTTAAGTTACACCTGACATTTTCTGTGAGAAATTTTGCCTACTAACATATACAAAACAGTCTTCAATAGGTAATAAGCACATACAGGGTGCCAAAAAATGTATACACATTTTAAGAGAGGAAAACTGTATTAAAATTGTAATACTCAATATATACCGATAAAAAAATGAATACAAGTTATTTTTTTACTTCTGCAGTTACAAGGGGTGTCAAAGTGGTTACCATCAGCATCCAGACACTTCTGATTACAGCAAACTACTGCTTGAGCAACGCTGACCAAAGTGTCCACTTGTATGCATTTTTGGCACCCCCAGTATTTGGTAAGTCTTCCACACATCGCCTGTCAAAAACTGGCCTTAATTTTGATGATTAATAGCAATTGACATAAAGCTTGATATATATGATATATACTTTCTCTCTGTCTCTCTCTCTTTCTCTCTTTTTTTATGAAACCACTGGAAACTTTATTGCATAATATATTGATTAAAAAACAAACTCTAATCATAATGAAGGGGAGCAGAGTTTGCCACACCAAAATATGTCTTTTGATATACTGATGATTTTAAACAGCTTATTAAGGGAAAAAAAAGAAAAAGACTCCAGAAAAACCTTTGACCTTCTTCCTAACTGCCTTAAAAGGAATTTAGAAAGAAGGCCTGCTTCAGGAAGGGAGCTGTCATCCTAGATAACTATAGAATAATATTAATTAATGTGTGATAAGAGGAACCTAGCAAGGCCCATTTGATCAAAATCCTCTGTGTGTCCCATTGTTAAAGATGGCCCAGCAAACATTTATTTACCAAACATTTGCTTTTTCATCTCCATGTGAACTGCCTTCACACCCTTTGAATTTTCAAACCACAGCCCCTCTCCCCCACCCCCACCCCTTCCTCCTTAGCCCAGAATGACATATAAACCTCAACTGCCCAGAGTATCCTCGGGTATCATATTCTCATGGCACCCCTGCATGTACTGTAATAAATTTTGGACATGTTCTCCTCTAAATCTGTCTCATATTAATTTGAGTATTAGTCCAGACAGAGGAACTAAGAAAGGTGGTAGAAAAAAATAGTTTTTTGTGCCTTCACAATAATACTTACCTTTCTATCTAAAACAATATCTTTAAATAACAATACTAGGAAAATCTCTAAGAAACAATAGAATGTGTTTATAATTTTATATTTTATTTATGTTACATACTTTCTGCAGAGCATTTTTTTTTATTACAAAAAGTTACAAGCTTTTTGCCTTTGAGACCAAATGTTCTCAAGTGAAAATTCACTATAGAACTAAAACTGATGAGTAGGACTGTATAATTTCTTGTCTCAGTTTAACAGCACTTGGGATTTAGACAAAGGCTGAAACTTGGGGATCCGTATAGGCAAAATTTATACTGATTATGTTTTAGCTCTTACCAACTGCCAGTGATAATGCCACCTAAGAATCACAGCATGGAACCAATTTAACTCACAACAATGTAGAAATAGTAACAGAAAACTACATCACAGAAAGCTGTGTGTAAAAAGAAAAACAAGTATTATCTGCTGGGGTTCCAAGTGAAACCCAAATTCCCATGCCAATATCAGGATCCATAAAATTGGCACACAATTGAAAACCTTCAAGTTGACTAAACCACCCGCATGCATTATGGCCCAACAAAACGTATTTGGAAATTGTTTATATTCAAAATAGTGCTTCACTTTTTACAAAAATGTCAATTTTGTTTCACTTCTTTGTTTCTTAGTGCCTGACATTTTCTAAATACAATCACTTTATTTGATAAAAGGGTTTTAGCACTATATCTCTCTAGTTGGGAGAAAAAGACAGAGTAGGGTATACAAATAACACGTTTTGATTTCTACCAAGTCAAGAATAAAATTGTAAGATGGTACAATGGGTCAATGAAAATATATTTTTGTTAAGAACACCCATTTCTGCATTAAAAACTTGGCAACATGTTATTTAAAGAAAGATAGATGACTATCAAATCACTAGTAAGAAAAATAGGACTTACTATGTATAATACATAATGAAAAACATATTTTATTCTTTTAAATATTTGGGTGATAACTTTAGTAAATCAAACTAATAGGCTTTAGTATAAAATTTTATAAATAAAAATATCATTAGAAATGAAAAATAGTGCATGTTTTATTTCTAATGAAGAGATTTTATCTTAAAGATAAAAATGTTAGTGATGAATGTTGTATCCTACACCCTCCCCACCCCAGGATTTATATGTTGAAGTTCTAACCTTACAAGTGCAATGGCATTTGGAGGTGTGGCTCAGATAAGGTCATGAGAGTGAGACTCACAAATGGGCTTAGTTCCCTTATCAACGAGGCAGGCAGAACAGAACACAATGAGAACTATGTTTGCAAGCCAGAAAGGAACTCTCACAAAGAACCAAATATGTTAGTTCCTTGGACTTGGACCTCCAGCCTCTAAAACTATGAGAAATAAGTATCTGCTGTTTAAGACACCAGGTCTATGGTATTTAGTAATAACCAGCCTGAGCTAAGACAAAAACCAACAAGGGTGAATTAGGATAGTTAATGTAAATATTAGGTGCATGTAAGCACTTTAAAATTATAGCTGTATAAAATGGTGAATAATAAAAAATGCACTAAAAATTCCATAGCTATATTTATGATAGCAAAAGCAGTCCCACAAAAAATAATATTCTGTACTTGTAGAATAATCAAAAGGTTTTGGATGGATTTAAAACAAATACAGTCTTGCTCCTAGTATTTTTTGAAATAAATGAGAAACATCAAAACTGCTATTTCCCTAATTTAAGTGAAAATTTCATTTGCATTATTGTCCAAATGACTTGTTCAATTCAGACTTTTAATAAAGTATTGAGCAATACATTTTATGTCTCCTAGAGTTTTAACTATATCAGTAACTCAGTTTGGTTGTTGTTATTTGCATGTGGTTGTGCTTTTGTGAATGTGTGTACATAAGTGAAAGAGAAAAAGACAGCTTATGGGGAAGAAAAAAAGGGTGAAATAATTAGAGAGAGAGCGCGCACACTCATGTGCTAGTGAAAGAGATTTGGAGAACAAGGGCAGTAGAGGAGAGAATGAGAGAGAAAGAAACAGGTACACAATGGTTGGTACAGTGAACACTAACCACTGAGCACACTCATTGAAGCATAACAAATAAATATTAGTTAATATAAGGAATGTAACTTGCTGTGGGCTTTTTTCCTGATATTTGAGGATGATATTAAAATCTTGTAAAATCTTGTTTAATAACTCATTCTTTGATATATGTTGTTGTATTGATCTAAAAGACCTGTGACCCAATCTAAAAATGGTGAGCCTTATACATCCCAATTATTCTTTTTTAATTGCAGTTTTTTAACCTTCCACTCACATATTTAGTAGAAAACATTTACTGAGTGTTATATTAATTATATGTAGCTGTGTAACAAACTAAATGGAACAATTTATCACCTCACACAGTTTCTGTGAGTCAGAAATCGGGGTGTGGTTCATCTGGGTGTTGTGCTTAAGGTCTCTAGAGGCTGTATGAAGCTAGGGCTCCAGTCTTCCCAGCTATCAATCCACTGGAGCTAAAATCCTTTTCTAAGCTTACTTGCATCGGTGTCTCCATAGGGCTTCCACATGACATGAAAGCCTAACCCAGGGCAAATGATCCAAGGGAGACTGAGATCCAAGAAAGGTAGCCTAGATATTAATAAGCTAAGATATCTTGTAACTTTGTAAAAAAAAAAAAGTTTTCTCAGTAATGTAATTAATGACATAAAGACATTCTAAAAAAGTAGACTTCTGAGTTCACTAAGCTAGGACAATCATTTGATTTTATCATCAACAAACTAGAATTCAAGTGATCTCTACAAAGAAAAGAGGTCATAGATAATTTTCAAAGCAGAACTAACTAATTAAACCTAAAGGCATTACTTAGACAATAAAAAAAATAGCAAATCCAAAGTTCAACTTCAATCATGTTATGACACCTTGCACAAAACAGTTCTATCTATATTTGCATTTTGCCTTTTTTAGAATTGTAAATGATTGCACTCCGTATTGCTAAATTCTTATCAGATTAACTTATTATACCTTAAAGGAAAAACTGTAGGGACACAGAAAAGCAGAAAATAAATTTCTTGCATCATACATTTTAAATGTCCTCCTACGGAATCAGTTTAGAAGGCTCTATTGGTCAAATACTCTGATGTTAAGGTAATGACTGTCACATGCATTTTTCCATTTTGAATGATGTACAGAGCATCTGTGAGGTAAGTGGGCACCAGTCTTTAGTCAGATAAATGGCATTCAACTTGCTCAGCAGCACAACCACATTCGACAGGTAATTCATCTTAAGTTAAACTGGATGCTAAGATAGTGATGGATTTCTTTGGCTCTTCTAAACTACAGATTATAGATCACATCTCATGTGAGCTCTAGTGCACAGAACTTAAGGGTTCTTAGACCTCAAAAATATTCTATATCTTTACACTATCCCTAATTCTGTATCAATGGAGATAAAATAAATATGAGTTACTGTCAGGATTTGTGAACAGAGAGAAGAAATCCAGAAAAAAAAAAAGTCAACTCTCTTAAAACATGTATATGTGTATGTGTGTGTGTGTGTGTGTATATATATATATATATATATATATATATATATATATATATATATATATATATATATTTACTTTTTAATACCAGGTGGCATATCTTACATAATGACAAAGTCATTTTGACTATGATTTGCTTCATATTCTTTGTGTACAATTTATTGCATATAGGTAATATATTCAAATAAAATAGAGCATTCAGATATTTTACTTCTGTCTAGTTAGTTGTAAGTGGTATTCCTTAATATGCATGATCCTGAAAACCTGACTCGTAAATAAAATGTTTGCATAAAGAATATTTTACATGAACTGGGGTAATTATGAAAAAAAAAAAACTTTCAGCAAGGTATTTTCATAGAGTGCCCATGTGCATTAGAAAGAATAATCTGCTATGCTCAAATATGGTTAGGCTGTTGGAGATTGATGGGTTTCTTGTTTAGATTTTTGGCACACTACAAGTCCCCAAATGTCTAACAATTTATGGTCTAAACGTTCCTATGTAGGTTAGTTTATTAAAATGTAATATATATATTCCCTTTTCTTCCTCCAGTGTTTTCAAAGATCCTGCCTACCCTTTTGAATTCAACCATCATCCATCATAGAAACTGATACAGGTAACAGTCATGAATCACTTATATGACCTCAAACAGGCCATACTCACCTCCATACTTCCACCATCTTTCTTTCTGTTCAGATAGGCCTTTCTGTAGTCTAACACAATGCAACGTGACTCATTCTTAAAAATTCAGCACAAATATTATCCTTTCAGGGATATCTGGAATATCTTGGTCTAAATTGCATGCTTCACTTTTATATTTATTTAAAAATTGATTTAACCATTAACAATCTAGCCTGGGGTCGGCAAACTTTTGAGATGGAAGAGCCACCAGGGGTCAGCAAACTGCGGCTCGCGAGCGTGTGGCTCTGAAGTAAAATTGAAAATGAAAATAAAATTTTTAAAGGATATTATTCACATAATGGTGATTATGTAAAAATATATTTATGGCTCTTGAATAATTTCTAAGTTGCTGTGAGGGACAGGATTGGCTCTTCCAGGGGTTGGCGAACTTTTGAGACAGAATGTACCCAAAAAGCCACATGCGGCTTGCAAGCCACAGTTTGCCGACACCTGGGTTAGCCTATAATTGTAGCTTGTTGGTTGGTTTGTTTCCTTCCTCACTCCTCACTCGACTGCAATTTCCCAAAGAAAAGAAACCATGGTTTCACTGATTTTGCAACCCTGACTATAATGGAGGGGCTAGCAAAGAGTAAATATAAAACTGAATAACTAACTAACTAACTAACTTACTAAATAAATAAATAAATGTATGAGTGGGAAAAATGGAAAGAGTGGATTATTCTCCTTCAAACGTGGCTCCAAGATCCTAACAAAGAATAGTACATAGCAATCCTAAACAGGTCTTCAGGTGTATTTCTTAATTGCCAAACGTCTATAGTAAATAAGCCTTGAGTAAAATATTTGTATATCAGGTGTTCATAGGTCAAGAAGTGTTTAAAAGGTAGCAATATTAGGATTTCCCTTAGGGAGGCAGGAAAGAAATTCATCTCTTACTCTGAAACCTGCACACATGTACATTAAGTGTATTATAATTTTATGCAGAGACTCAGTCCTTTAAGGAGACCAAAGGCTATTTAAGAAATCATTTTTGTTAAAAACATGCTTCCCAAAGTCCTTGTCCAGGTTGTTAAATACTAAGCCCATTCAGGTTTGATACAGGGACAGCTCTAAAAACATAGGAGGGAGTTAGGTAAGGGTATTAGTGACTTGTTGACTAAGAATGATGTTCCTGATTGGAAGGAAACTGGACAGAGGCATTTCACAAAGATTTGTGCAGACACACTGGGTTGCCATGATTTTTTTCTCTACTTTGTATTTGGGAAAAGGAAGTGGCATAGGTCACCAAAGGAGAATGAGAACAGTGGGATAAAGAAAAATTATTTTGCACTTACAAAATGATTGGTCAGTTTATTAGGTAGTGAGTGAGCAATATATATTAGTTAACAGTACAATGTCATCATTCAAGTATTTGAAAGTGACACAGGCCAGTAGAAAAGAGAACATACATTGCTGCTAATATCTAAGCTATAAGTGACTTTTTAGAAAATTACAGGGTAGGGGTTTTCAGCTAATTCTCTAGTTGAGAAAAATAATTTTTCCCAAACTTGGCATCATTTAAATGAAATTATCTTTATCATTGTTTTAAGTGGCTGAATCATAGGTTAAGTTGTAAAAGTTAACATAAGAATTTTTAAATTTTTATACTTTTCTTTTAAGAAATACTTCAATTGTTTAAATCAACTACGGCTTTGATTCTCTGCTTTGCTTTCTGTTTAAATAAGGCTTGCATTACGCTTCATGCAGCCCATACCTCAGGCACCACCATCATTTAGTGACAATTGATGTCTCTGAGGGGATAAGACACCTACCAGAAGTTAAAATGAATCAATATTTTCAGTGTGCTTCATAAATATGCATACAACTTTATTAGAGAGGATGAAGTTTATAGTTAAAGAGCAAGTTTTGGTTCTTTTCCATAGCAGATGAATAGCTTTCTGAGTTATAGTTCTATTTGTATTTTATTGAACAAGTTTTGGTTCTTCTCCATAGCAGAAGAACAGCTTTCTGAGTTATAGTTCTATTTGTATTTTATTGATCAAAGGTAATCCTGTTAAAAACAAACAAACAAAAAAAAAGGCATACACTTTGGAGACATTATCACCTGAAATGTCTATTAAATAAATAGATATTAAGTTCAAGACTGTCCTTATTGACTATTACAATCTACCTGGAAGGTTACACTTCACACAAGTTCTAGAAGTATAGTGGGTGCTCTGAAAAAAACAACAAAAAAAAATCAAAATCAAAACAAAACAAAACAAAAAATCAGGTGGCAGGGGAAGCATATTACAGGAGAATGTGACCTGGTGAGCCAGAATAGTTAATGAAATGTTGAAATGTCTGTTTTCTCTTCATAGATTTTCCTTCTTACTCTCATTTTAAGCAAGGACCTAGGTTTAATCTAAAGGAAAGTCAATGTGAAATAGAAGTTCTTTATAAAATCTTATGACTTTATTAAATCTTTAAGATCTTGAAAGGAGAATGCTAAAAATACTGGAAAGTAACCAGGAAGTGAGACAACATTTGAGAAATAGCTGGGAAGTGAGGGGAGAGTCTTAGAGTAGATAGAAGGAGAGCTATATGGGTCCCATGAACAGGGGAGACTTCGTTCTTGTTCCTGGTATCACTTGGGGAAGCGGTAACGATAGTCACAGGGAAGGGCTCTCTTATTTAGTCTTGACCTAAGAGGCTATATCTTAAGCAGAGAGTTTCTAATCTCTCCCAAGGTGCCTGAGCCTCAAGCCTGACATGAAATGGGCAAAGCCATGGGACATAAATGATGGAATGGCTAAGGCATTTCTTATATGATGCTGTGTGAACTGATTTTTAATAACTAAATGGGCCTTTCCAAAAGCCACATCATTTGTAAAATGTTAGGACATTTGTGAAACTCTGAGGATGGGTAATACATGAATAACTGAAGTCATATCTCCAACTGTCACTAAAGGATGAGTGCTTGGATTTAAAATTAATGCAATCTAAATAACATTAAAATAACTATAATATTGCTCTAATTTGTTCCTGAGAGCATCCTTTGCCTCATTGGCTCCTATAAATCATGGAGAGCTGCACAAAGTATGAGGAATATATCTGATCCCAGGTATTCCCAACTGTGTAGGTTATTTTTTATTTGTTTATTTTTTAGCTGAGCCATCCTGCCACCTGTTGGCAGCTCAGTGGCAACTCAGCTTGGGCCGGGTATCGAACCGCTGTTGCTCAGAGCTTGCACTCTTGCGTGAGCTCTTAACCAACTGAGCCACTCGGCCAGACCCCAACTATGTAGGTTAATATCCCACTGCTTTACCTCTCACTAACCATTAGTCTGCCAAAATTTAAAATACTCAGTAGCTGGACCTAAGCCCCCATGAAAGTAACAAGGCAACTTAAGGAAATCACTGCCAGAGAAAGAGTTGTAAGGAAAATGACCATAGCCTGTAGGCTTTTGTCAAAGATAAAAATGCTGGAGGAGCAGATGACAATTTAAATAACTAAAATAACAAAATTTAAGCAGTCTGAAGCTCAACTACAGTCTTTCTGGAACTAAGTAAACATACTGTGATGTAAAACCTCATGTAAGTCAAAGGAAAAAGAAAATATTCTCTTCGGAGACCTGATTTAGTGACTGAAATATCAAGTAAAGAAAATAAACCAAATCACAGAGAAAACAAACAAACAAAAAATAAAGAGATGAAAACCATAAGAAAAAAAGACAAGAGACTTGGAAAATAAATCCAGAAAATATAAATTGCATATAATAGAATTTCCAAACTGAGGAAAAGAAAGAGATGAAAGAGAGATAATAATTATGTAGTAACTTAAAGAAAATCAAACAAACAAACAAAACAAACAAAAATAAAACACCCTGAGCTGAAGAATGACTCACATCTGCAGACTGAAAGACCTCCATGAGTTCCAGGCAGGGTTGATACAAAGGAGATGCATGTCTAAGGATTCACACATCTAAGGGATTTATGCATAAAGAGATGGTTGAAACATTAATCACCAAATGGGTCAATATATGTGGTTATCTTAGAATGTAAATATTTTAGATTACTTGAATACTCATGCTATATACTATTTATTATCCTTTTGTTTTTATTTGTTTTTCAAAAAAATGTGTATTTATTTCCAATGGCTACTGTAACAAATTACCACAAACTTGATGGATTAAAACAGAAATATATGCTTTTATAGTCTGAAGGCAAGAAGTCCAAAATCAGTTATCAGTGGGCTGAGGTGATGGTGATAGCAGGGCCATACTTTCTATGGAGTCTCTAGGGGTGAACCCATCCCTTGCCTCTTTTAGGTCCTGGTGGTTGCTGACATTCCTTGACTATACAACTTCATCACTCCCATCTCTTCCTGTTGTCACATTGCATCCTCTTCTGTTTGTGTCAAATCTCTCTTTGCCTTTCTTTCATAATCACATTTGTGATTACATTTCAGATCCACCCCAATAAACTGGGATAATCCCCTTATCTCAAGATTATTAATTTAATCACATCTGCAAAGAATCCTTTTTTTCAAATAAGGCAACTATTTATTTATTTATTTATTATTTATTTATTTATTTATTTATTTATTTTATAAGAATTTATTTGAACCAAACTGATGACATAGGGGAACAAGATCTCAGGTTAGAATTAGACATGCTACTTTTGGAGAGCCATTTTCAGTTTACTACAATATATATATTTTTATATCATAAAAAATGATAAGGTTATTTGCAGTATGGAAAAAAAAGCTCTGGGGCTCTTACATAGTGCTGCTATTGGAAGCCATTCCAGGGGTGAGAGACATGGGAAAAAAATTAAATGACAACTATGGCTACATTGTAGATACTCGTTTTCGTTGGGTGTAGACATACAAGAGATGGTGCTAGGCAGTCCGGTAGGAGGCGACAGCAGTCCTGGGTGAGGAAGGAGAAGCATGCAGACTAGGGAGAAGCCACAAGTGAATTTTTCACGGAACTAAAGTTTTCCTCTTAAAATGTTAAGCATATGTAGGTAGTCTTTGAAATGACTCTTTATAGGCTTTTATATCTCCTAGCCTTCTACATTAATGAGTTCACTATAATTTGACCACTTCTTGAATATTCCTAGTGATGTTTGTCAGTCTCTTCATGAATTACTGGTGCTTTGGTGTCTTCTCTTGGTGTGAACCAACTCTCCTCACTCTATATCAGTCTAAAATTCACTTCATCTCTAATCTGCTATTCCAATAAGGAACTAGAAGGTAAGTCAGTGAGCCCACCTTCTTAATTCAGTTATTTAATGATGCCCAAAGTCAAGGAACAGCTTTTAAGGAAATGCTGCATCAGATTCTTTTCCAGTTCAATTCCAATTTGCAATAATATTTACAGATAAATTCACAAAATACCCTTCTTCAGATCCAAAAGATTAAATCATTGCATTGATGCTATTTTTTAAGTTATCTTTTCTGAAGACACTGACACCTGGATAGTTGAATAATTAGTTAGAAATGATACATACCCATCTAATAACTAAGAGGTCATGTGGATTAAAATAAAAAAGAAGGAGAAGAAAAAAAGGGTTCTGTAATAAAACTGACAAGTCCATTCATGGAAAGTAACCTTACATGGTGATCTGATCATAAATTCCTAGTTGGGCATTTCATGGTGAGTAGTCACGCTCCAGCCATATAGCTTTTTTAGTAATAGGTTTGTCTTTGCCTTAAGGATTCCTTGTCCATAGTTCTTGTGCATCTAGGTAAATGCACCTTTAAAATGCCAGAATAATCCTTTTTTTCAGATTGTGGGAAGCATATCCACCCTCAGGGGAGCACATAATCTTGTTAACTATATTATAATCCAATCCTGCCCTTGCTTTCTCCTGCTTTCATTTAATCTTCCTTACATTTCCTCCTTATTTCCAAATGTATAAAATAAACTGCAAATTATCATTCTGGGAGGTGTTTTTCTCAGTCTGTTGAGATCTTGTTTGTAGGAGTATTCTCTGTTTGGCTCAAATAAACTTAAAAAATTCTCTACAGGTTTGGACATTCTTGCATTGACAGCCAGAAGACTGGAAGTAGTGGATTAAAATTACATATACTCAAGGAATGATATCTAGTTATAGAACTTGACTTCCCAATTGGTGGCTAAAAGCTGTATTTTTCCAATTCATTTATGTACTTATTTGTTAAAAAAAAATCCAAAGCAGTGTGATCAGATGCAGATACAAAGTTGGATAAGATAAAATTGCTTGGTATTGTTGATTATGCAGTATTGCACAGACAATGATTTATAAAATAAGCATTGAAGCACAATTAGATAATCGCTCTCATAGGTGAAACCATAAGCTACTCTACAAGTGTTTATGTAGAGAGTCCAACGATAGTGACAACAGCAGCTCCCGTCGCTTATTCAGCATCTACCATGTGACAAAGAACTGTGTTAGCGGCTTTACATGTATAATTTTAATTTAATTTACATAATCTTATAAATTAAGTGTATTATTTTTTACTTCGTATACCTGGATTCATCAAGCTAAATTTTTCCTCAAGTATCAGATGAAACAACATTTTTTTCAGGCCCGTCTGATTCTGAAAATAGAGCAAGCACCTGCTGCTCATCACTCCTGTAGCTCTCTGTACTTCACTGCTATTGCCCTGTACTTGTTTACTGGTTGTATTTGTCAGAAAATGAAATTTCACGAGGACAGAGATTTCATCTGCCTTATTTATTTTTATAACCTCAGGCACAGAACTCATTCATAAGTTACTGAATACATAAACAAACTTACCTACAAGCCCATAATAAGAAACAGAGCAAGGATTCAATCTAGATTAATTTCTAAAACCTGTATTTTTAATCACTAGGATTTCCATTTCTTAATGGGATAGAACATTACTATTTGCATAGACTAAATGTTTTTCGTAAATTGAAAGTCTGCTCATTTTTCACTAGTTGGATATGATCAATAACTTTTAGCAACAAATCAGGTAAATACTTGTTCAAATTATTAAAGAAAATATAGTACTACCTAGTTTACTTTTTGTCATTTTTCAAATATTAATAGAAAACAATATTTCAATTTTATAACTATGATAGTTAATGCTGTAAAAGATCCAAATGACAAGATAAAAATTCAAATTACTGAAGAAGTGTTCACATTTTTTTTGATAGGGAAATAGAAATGAACTCATTTTGTCTCTACTAGACATTAATGGTAAGATCTTATTAACAGCAGCATTAATTCAAATATTAAAAAAGATTAAAATTATGTACAGTCAGCACTCATAGTGTTAATGAACATAATACCTTGAGTGCATTCTAAAACTAATTTACTGGTTGAAATTATAGTCCCTTTTCAACTCAAAATGTCATGTATTACTTCATTTATTCATTTATTCATTATATATCCTGCATGTCTTATTCTAAATAGCCAATAATTATTGCTTAAAAGACTATTTTAATGTGGCAAATTTCCTCACAGTATAATGAAAAAAAATCCATATTTATAAAGTTCCTTACTAAAATATTTATACTGTATCTATAATCTTATGATATGGAAACATAATAATTAAAAAAATCATATTATGACATTTAAGTAGTTATATATAGCTATAGTAACCATAGGAGTATAACTTTCTTAAGTCAAACTTTTTATATTTTGTAAATTTTGTGATATTAATAAATTTGTTCTTGATGTATTTATCATTGCTTTTTTACTAATAAACACTTGTGGTACATGTGTGGCAGTGTTGGGGAGACTGCTGAAAAAAATTAAAGCTACTTTGTGTATACAGATATAGCTTTTCTATTCATATATATATGCATGTTTAAAACATATTAATATATGTATATTGATACATTTAATACATATATATTCCTACATATATGTATACTAATTATATATACAACATTTTAAAATGTATAGATATTTATATTTAGAATATAAATTTAGAAATGCTTAGTATTTGATAGGTTTAAAACTGCCATGTATATCTTTTTTTAATCTTATTTATTTTTATTTATTTATTTATTTATTTATTTTTAACTTAAATTTATTGGGGTGACAATGTTCAACAAAACTACATAGATTTAAAAATGTGCAATTGTATAATATATCATCTTTATTCTGCATTATGTGTTCACCATGCAGGGTCAGGTCTGCTTCCATCACCATATATTTGACCCCGTTTACCCTCTTCTACTATCTCCCTACCCCCTTACTTTCTAGTAACCACTAAACTGTAGTCCGTGTCTATGAGCTTTTGTTTCTTTCTTTGTTTGTTTTGTTCCTTTGTTGCCTTCAGTTTTATATCCCAAATATAAGTGAGGTCATGTGGTTCTCAACTTTTTCTGTCTGATGTATTTCATTTAGCATAATAATCTCTTATAGTTGCACTTTTCTAAGTTGTTTCAGGCATCTTTGAATTAAGGTCTTCTGCTTGACTTAAATTTAAAGGTAGTATCTGGACAGTTTAGGAAAAAGCAACTGTAACTTACGACCATGAGATAAAGTTCACAGGAAAACTCTAATGACTCTGCACCATCAGTATATGAAAACACTATCACCAAAGAGATTTATATATTGTGGCACATGCCCTTTCTGTCCTTGAGAAATATAGCCTAAATCATGGCCCCCTCTCACAGGAAAGGCTATACAGACATAGCATAACATCAGAGAACTTACCATTCCCATAGCTATTTCTCAGAAGTTTCTTATTAGTAGGTTTTGTTTTATCACATTGGGAGACACTGTGATACTAGTAGCCACAGCTGAGTGATGGGTGGGTGGGAACAGCTTTACCCTGAAGATTTCTTGGCAGAAGCATAAGAGGAAACTGTTAATGAGGACACTAACTTTCACGTTTTATACTAGATGGTAACTTGCCAGAACAATAAAAATTTCTCTCAATAAGTTTGAATATCCACCATTGCAAATGTATGTGGGAAAATAGACAGTAGATATTAGGTAGCAGAGAAGGATACAAACATCAGTGAATAGAAGGTATGACGTGGTAGGATTTATGTGACAACAGAAGCCAAACTAAGCTGAAGTTACCAGCTAGAAACAAAGGAAAAGTGAGAGAAGTTAGTCAACAGCAGAGGACAAGAGAAAACTAAAAGCAGTGCAAAAGTCAGCAGCGTGGGAGGCTAATGTGCTCGCTACTGGTTATCAGACCCTGAGAACCACAGTGATATACTAAAAAGGATGAATGATTTTCCAGTTCACCATGAGTTCTCTGCTGGATTGGCCATACAGAAATTTGCAAGAGCTGCCTGTGCTCATCTTTTCCCAACTCCAAGATCAGTGACTTGACTCAGTAGCTTGAAATCGATGGTAGTTTTTCACTGGTGAAGCAATGATACCAGATAAATTGAGAACTAATACAAATCAGTTTGGTGGTTTTTGTTTTTCTTTTAAAGGAGTTTTTTCAGTGTTTACCAGCACACCACTGGTTCTGGCTATTTTGATTTTGAGATTAATTCTCTTCCTCCTTAATTCCCTGTTTTATTTATTAATTAAACTCATATTTACTGAGGTATCTTGAGTTTTTTGTTTGTTTTTTTTTCTATTCCCCAAAATCCTGAAAAAACTGAATGCAATTTTCTAGTTATGCTTCCTATTCAGTGAGATTTATTTAACATCTATTATTGATAGGCACTGTAGGCAATGCATTATGCACAACAGATTCTGAGATAAATAAGACATCAGGTCAATTATAGTATCACGGAGAAAGAGACAAGCAATTATTCCTATGCACTGTCATAGGTACTATATTTGAGCTTGTTTTGAGGGGTACAGAGGATAAGCACAAAAGAAAGATATTGTCTACTGCTTGGGAGGAAGTGTTGGTGTCTAGAAATATTGCTAAGAGAATTTGATAATGGATCTTTGACTTTAAAGATGACTACATTTGGTCATACAGATGGCTTAGGACAAAGCACATGTTTTTCCAATAGAGCAGACAAAAATAGTTGAAGAGAAAAGGGATTGGAGAGAGGTTGTTAAATGTTACTAACATCTCATGACAAAATGGGGAAAATTCAGATACAATAGTCTTAAATAGCATTAAGTTTCTTCCCCCACCAGTTTGTCCCCCTTAACCATCACCAGGAGACATGCAAACTCCTCTCAGTTCACTCGCTTAGTCACCATATTTTGGTATTTTTGTGTTACTTTCATAGCAACACACTATGTTTAATCTCTTAGAGAACAAGACCTACACATACACTGTAGCACCTTTCCCGGGTCTGCAATAACCCTGGTGGAAGGGCTGCGTATAAGTCTGTTACTTGAACATGATGATGTAAAATCATTGAGCACACCTTGAAAAACACATTTAAAAATCATGTTTGGTTTGGCACTGACAGAGTTCAGGACATGCTACTCCCCAAAATATGGCATCTTGGCATATTAGATATTCCAAATTGAAGAGATTTGAAAATGGCGGCAGGACTTTTTGACTTTCCCTTGAAGCAGGTGATAAAACCCTCCTGTGAGAGGTGCCCTTCCTATACCCTGAGGAAAGGAGCGCCCTTATCTCTGAAGACAAGTCACACAGAGGAATCTGAACAGGACTTGCTAAGTCTACCCAAGTTGACTACACTTAGCTCAGGCTCTTTGTTCTGCCGTATCTTTCCATGACTTTCCACTTATCACACCTAGCATCAAAACAGTTTTAACTGTTTCTCTGTGTCTTCATTTCCTATTGAATGCTCCTGTGTCATGTAAAACTTATAGTAAATAAATTTGCATACATTTCTTTCATTTGTCTGTCACAGGGATTTCAGTCAACAACTTAGATGGGTACAGGAAAAGGATATTAATCATCCGCTATAGCATCATTATAAAGTAAAAATTGTTTTAGAAATAGTAAAACTAAGTATGGGATGCATAGCAGATTTCACCATTGCTATCTAAGTTGAATTTCTGGAATTCAATATATTTGGATTTTAGGGAAATTATCATGTATCAATGTATTTCAATGTTTGCTTATAGATGGTAATCATTTTATTTTTCCGTAATATAAATTTTTAAGTTTTGAATTTTATAATTAATACATTTTAAAATACTAAGCAATTTCCCCATTAGCACACCAAAGGTAAAAAGCACTATAATTGTTTCTCCTTTCACATTTCTGTTATTTTGACTACAAAAATATAATTCAGTTCTTTTTTTCTTATTGGGAGAAAAAGGGGCTGGTTCTTGATGTTAAGAAACAGGAGCTATCTAACAGCTCAGTAGTCCTCTTTCCTACTTTGAGTTTTGCCTACTGTACATATTATGCCACATTTCAATGTAGAAGGCGATATCAAGATTTCAAAGGAGAAATTCTGTAGCCTCCTGAATGCTCCCCCTGGCTCAGCTCACCACTGGTGAAACTGAATGAGAAGTACCACAGCTGGCCTCTTGCCCTTGTCCCTGCAGTGCTTCTGCAACTAGTTCCGAAATTAGCAACTTGATGTGGATGCTCTGTCTACTTTAATCTGGCACTTTTCTGCTCCTTTGGTTCCATGGCTCAAGTGACCAAGATCCTGGAGTATTAACTAGAACCAGAGCTTTTTTACCTCTTACCCAATCTCACTTTAACAGTGGGACAGAACGATAGCAAATCATGGTAAATGTTTTTTATTATATAAAGGAAAATTATTATTATTATTATTATTATTTATTTTATTTTTATGAGAGAGGAAAAAAGTTACTCTCAAATTACTTAAAGTTTTAATCTGGGTTTAAATCTGAGTCTTCATAAATTTAGTTTTAGTTTAAATAATATATGCATATCAATGGAACAAATACATCTAAGTACCCTCTGTGTTCCTATTTCATCATTTGAACCTAATGTTCTACTACACTTTTAAGAAGTACTTAATGAAATTTAAGAATTACTTTCATTGAATAAGTACTTAATAAAAATCTAAAATATGCAAGACACTTTGCTAGGTATCTCAGAGGATATAAAATATATGTGGTTCTCATCCTCTAAAAGTTCAAAATCTGACATGAGAACTGAGAACATAATTTTCATATCTTTTCAATTCTTGTAAGAAAACCATAAAATATATTCATGTGTATACGTTATAAGTACCTTAAAATTTAAAATAGCGGCTTTTTGGCACATGACACAAAGCTGTCATTAACAAATGGGCATATTACATTTTACATGCTATAAAACAAATCTACAGGTTGCTCAATTAGACACTGCAAAAGACCATACTAGCTTCACTTCAACTGAAAATCTTAAACTCATTATTTTGACATGTGCTATATTCTTCAGGGATCGTCCTTAAAAATATTAAAAGCTGCTTGTATTTCTGTGTATAAGTGTTGAATATAGAAACAAATGTTATATTAATGAAATCATTGCAAAGTTATACAAATCATAGAGGTGGTATTTGACATTTGGACAGAAAGAAAACAATTTAATGTGAAATATTTTGTTATGTATTTTAAAAAGCTTGTTTTTTAGGTAAAATGAAAACATATCCTGGGAAAATGGGAAACATAGTTTAGAAATATAAGTATGTAATTCAGCCAAATGAGTAAGCATTGTTAGATTTTTTTTTTTAATTTTTGTTAAGGTAACTGATAGCCCTTTTGTTCACAAAATACTTTAGGGTTCAATATTTTGTTTATTTTATTTAATGTGTATCACAGTTAACAGCATTTGCATTGCTAATAGATCTCTTTCAAAGTCTGTTGCTGCATTAGTTGGGTTTCCTTTCTAATTTAAGTAGGTAATTTGGCCATTTAAGTGAGAATACAGTACTAAACAGAATATGTTCATTTTCTTGTTTTGAAGGTGTCTATAGAACTGCTGACAACATAGGAGACAGGCTTCTCCAGCTTTTTAGCATCTGCCAGAATAAGGTGCTCCTGAAATCAAGCTAATATTTTGAGTCATTTGAATCCAAACATAACAAGTATTTACTGACTATTATGTAAAATACAGTGCTAGATGGGATAGTAAATTACAGAGAGAGCACAATAATGTAATATATGAGGTGGAGTGTATAAAGATACAGTAAAAGAAACATATGCCAATAACTATAATAAGAGTATGGTAAGTTCTATAAGAAACCCAGAGATGCATTTGATAATCGCCTGTTATTTGTCCACCAATATCCACTCCCCTTCTTTCTGGTAACACAACACCATCATTATTTGAGATAGAAATGCATCTAATTAAAATATTACATTTCCCCACCTTCTTTGCAGTGAGGTTAGGCCAATGACACATAAGCAGAAGTGTTGTGCAGTGTTTCCAGAATGGCTCCTCATATGAAGCTGACTCAACTAGCAAGCATGTCTCTTTTCTCCATTTCCTCCCTAATACTACCCGGAACACTTCTGTGAAAACAAAAACTCCACTAGACTCTGAGGTAGCCTTTAACAAAGAAGCTGGGGATGAGAAAAATAGAACAGTGTGATGATAGGAGTCGGGGACCCGGGGACCCAGACAACTTCCCGGAGCAGCACTACCTACCCCCTTTGGGCTGCTACCTCTAGAAATGTTTTATGTGTGTGAACAAATACAATACAGTTTAAGTTACTGTTATTTTATGATTACTGGGTTTTTTTGTTGTTTCATTTTGTTTTTGCAACTGAATGCAATTTCTAACTAAAACAAGGTCTCAAAAATGTTACCAAGGTTTCAACTCAACAAAGGATTAGATGCAGTTAAGGAAAAGAAAGGGCATACAAGGGAGAGTGTTAAATAACCTCTCCAATATGGAGTACATCAAATTAAAACACTTAACTTTACTTTTTTAGCACTACAGGTTGTACCTTGAACTATACACAATTGTCTGGCTAATTCAATGTCACTTGTATTAATTGGAGGAAGAAAGGGCCTATATATCCGAGAGCCTTTTATAACTAGATGACTCAGTATCATAGAAGAGGATATTATCATGATTTCTATTAACATATACAATGAAAATAAATTGTTACCCCTCTGCATATACACTTAGGTATATGAGCTGTTATATACATAGAAACATATGTTTTTAAATACACATTAAATAACAATACATTTTTCATTTAACAAATATTTATTAAACAGGTATTCTGTGTGAGTCACTATTGCATGAACTGGGAAAATGATGGTAAATAAGTCCCTTCTCATGCTGAGTTTCTATTTCACTGAGCAAAACTGATTTGAAACACTCATGTACAATATAATGTCAGGTGACAAGGGTTGTATGCTATGAAAAATAATAAATGCCATGAAGAAAAATAAAGGAGGAAAAGGAGCTGGAATATGATAGCTGTTTTAGAGAGGGTAGATAGGGAAGGCTATTCTGATGAATTATCATAGATGCAGGTTCTTAAATGCACTGACAGAATGAGCAGTATGGTAATCTGGACAACAGAAGATGGGAACAACAACAACCACAAAGTTAGTACAACTGTCCTGAGGAAGGACAAAAATTGGTATGTTTGAGAAACAACATGAAGGTCATCATGGCCAAGGACATGTGAGAGAAACCAGAGAAGAGATCGGAGAAGCTACCGTGGGCTCGAGCACGGGGGATTTACAGCCCAAGTTTCACTTTCACCTTGTGTTTCATGGAACACCATGGAGTTTTAAGCAAGGGACTAACATGATCCAATTCATCTTTTATAAGAAAAATTCTGGCTTCCATGCAGAAAATGGATTATAGAGAAGAGTGGAACCAGGAAGACCAGAAAGAAACCATTAAAGTAGTCTAGGTGAGAGATGATAATGATGCTAGTATATGCATAAGGAGAAAACATAGACAGATTTGGAATATACTTATATATTTTCAAAGGCAGATCAGACTTCCTGATGGATAGAATGAGTGGGAGAAGGAATTAGAAGAATCAAGGATAAAATTCTTTTTTTTTTTTTTTTTTTCTGTGAGCAATGAAGGAGTCAAAAAATCATTTATTGAAATTGTGACTGAGGTTTGGAAACTCAGAGAGGACTAGATTTAGGGAAGTGACATGAGTAAT
>NW_017732426.1:296692-302113 GCF_001890085.2 Hipposideros armiger | reverse complement strand
AAGAAAGAAAGAAAGAAAGAAAGAAAGAAAGAAAGAAAGAAAGAAAGAAAGAAAGAAAGAAAGAAAGAAAGAAAGAAAGAAAGAAAGAAAAAAGTGAGGAATGGAGTACCTTACTGAAACTGGTAGATTAAATTAAAATAGGCAGTTGGTTTTTTTGTTTGTTTGTTTTTTCCCCAAAAGAAGATATACAGGTGACCAATAGGCATATGAAAAGATGCTCAACATCATTAATCATCAGGGAAATGCAAATCAAAACCACAATGAGAAATCACTTCACACCTGTTAGTATGGCTAGTATCAAAAAGGTAGGGCATACAAAGCGTTGTCTGGGATGTTGAGAAAAAGGAACCCTGGTGCACTGTTGGTGGGAATGTAAATTTGTGCCGCTGCTATGGAAAACAGTACGGAAGTTCCTCAAAAAATTAATTATAGTAAACTACCATATCAGCCAGTAATCCCACTTGTGAATATTTATCTGAAAACAAAAACACTAATTCAAAAAGATATATATAACCCTACTTTAATTGCAGCATTACTTACAATAACCATGATATGGAAACAACCTATGTGTCCTCCAGTGGATGAATGGATAAAGAATTTGTTGTGTATATATACAATGGAATATTATTCAGTCACAAAAAGGAAGGAAGGAAGGAAGGAAAGAAGGAAGGAAAAAATAAAAAGAAAGAGAGAGAGAGAGAGAGAGAGAGAGAAAGAAAGAAAGAAAGAAAGAAAGAAAGAAAGAAAGAAAGAAAGAAAGAAAGAAAGAAAGAAAGAAAGAAAGAAAGAAAGAAAGAGAAAGAACAAGAGAGGAACAAAGAAAGAAGGAAATCTTGACATTTGCAACAACATGGATGGGCCATGAGGGCATTATGCTAAGTGAAATAAGTCAGACAGAGAAAGACAGATACTGTGTGACCTCTCTTACATGTGGAATCTAAATGAAAGAAAACAAACAAAACCAAAAACCTAAGCTCTTAGATATAGAGAACATGTCGGTGGTTGTCAGAAGTAGGGGTTGGGGTTGGGGTAGGTGAAATGGGTGTAGGAGGTCAAAAGGTAAAAAGAAAATTACAATTACAATGATGATAATAACATATTCAATGTCAAAATGAAAAAAAAGTTTGGGATGACTAAATACTGTCTCATCATTTTTCATCACCCTTCTCAGACAACTCATTCTCCCTAGTCATAAAAACCCCAAACTGACAGCCCACTGCCGACTCTGAAATTGTTATTCTCTCTCAAAAAACAAAACAAAACATCTACATATTAAACCCTGAAAACCTATACCCCCATCCCTTTTCCCTTTCTTGCTGTCAATCTGGCAGCATAGCTTATCCCTTCCCAGGCAGGAACCTCTCCCGGCATTCTTTCCTTATGTAGCCAAGCATGGCTTGCTGAACTTTCAAGAAATTCTGTGTATTATCAAATACCCTATAATAAAATCCCTATTGTTTAAACTAGCTAAAGCAAATTATGTTCTCTGCAGCTATGAAAACCGACCAATATTTCAGGTGGCTTTCATTCCAGGATTGCAAAGATGGCTCAAAATTACATCTATTAAAAATTAATAACCTTAGTAGGATTAAGAGTATGATAACAACAGAAGCCAAACCTAAAGAATGGTGGGGGCCGGCCGAGTGGCGCGATGGTTAAGAACTTGCTTGGGATGCCAGAGGGCCCCGGTTCGGATCCCACATATGAGGGCCAGTGACACTGCCCTCNATTTGGAATATACTTATATATTTTCAAAGGCAGATCAGACTTCCTGATGGATAGAATGAGTGGGAGAAGGAATTAGAAGAATCAAGGATAAAATTTTTTTTTTTTTTTTTTTTTTTTGCCTGAGCAATGAAGGAGTCAAAAAATCATTTATTGAAATTGTGACTGAGGTTTGGAAACTCAGAGAGGACTAGATTTAGGGAAGTGACATGAGTAATACAGGATAAGAATAAAAAGCTTTGAATGGATTTGTCAGTTTTGAGATTCTTAGTAGATATCCAAGTGGAGATATTGAGTAGGCATTTGTTTACCTGAATCTGAAACTCACAGAAGTCTGGGATTAGATAAAATAATTGGGATGCATCAGACCACAGACGGAATGAGATCAACCAGTGAGTGAATGTACCTAGAGAAGAGAGAAGGCTAACGGGAGGATTGTGAACCAGGGCAGTACAGTATTTATATGTTTACATATTGCTAATGTCACCAGAGCCTTACCTCCTAGGATGAAAACTGCCCCTAATATAAGAAAAATGGCTCATTAAAAATATATATATATATATATATATATATATATATATATATATATATATATAAATAAAATATGACCTATGCTGATCCAAATGTAGATTAACACATTTCTTTAGGCCCACATTTATCTGACCCCCTAGAAGCAATGTAGTTAAGGTTAGAGAGGAAAGTCTCATCTCCTGTGAACTCAGAAGATCATGTGATTTTTAAATATGAAGATAAAATATATAATGTATTATTCCACAGAAACAGAGGAGTACACTGCAAATGACAATTAACTATATGCTATTAGATTTATTTAAAAGTATTTATGTCAATAGTTTATGTTACTAGAAATCATGACAACATGCTCTTCTATGATACTGAATTATCTAGTCATGACATTCTTTGAGTGGCCATAAAAGGTACGCTGATCTAGTCCGTCTTCATCCAGTTAACGCAGGTGACATCGAATTAGCCAGATAATTGTGTACAGTTCAAGGTGCAATCTGTAGTAGAGCAGAGTAGTTTAAAGCACGGGCTTTGAAATTAGTCTTTGTCTGACAAGAGATAGAGATATATTGGAAATATTAAAGACTACAGTCTCAGTTTCTCCTTATGGAAAATGGGCTTGAAGACACTTAGGCTTATTTATGGAGGTTTTTTTTTTTTCCCTGAAAAGAATATATGTAAAACACCTTAAAATCTGTCTAGCCTATGGAAGTGCTCAAAAAACTAAATTTTGTACTCCAGCTTCTTTTTAGATAAATCATGGTTCTAAAGAAGCTTTGTGCTTTTAGCAGGAGCAACATTCTAAATGGATTACTTCTGGAATTTTGAATAAGTTGATAACTTGTAGTGTTGTCTTAAAACAAATTTTATGTCTTATACTTTTAAAAATTAAATGTATTGGGGTGACATTGGTTAATAAAATTATATGGGTTACAAGTGTACAACTGTATAACACATCTTCTGTATATTGCACTGTGTGCTTACCACCCAAAGTCAAATCTCCTGTCGTCACCTATGTCTTATAATTTTTAATTAAAAAATACTGTTATCTGCCTCATATATTGAAGTATAAAAGAAATACATAGATGTAAAATAATACTTTGTAATTCAGAAAGAGACACACATAGCTTAAAATGAATTCTATGATAATAATAAAAAAATAAACCTCAATTTAGAAAACAGATTACTCGAGTAGATTACATAAAGATGGCAATACCTAGAGAACAATTGAAAATACAATCTCAGTATTCCAATAAGACAAATTCAAATACTTCAACTCTTTAATATAGTAACTACAATTAATCTTCATACATATTTTTCATTGTTTCCTTAAATCACTGTTTATTTTGATGTTTCTGTATATATATATATATATATATATATATATATATATATATATATTCTCCTCAAGGAGCTCTTGAGAAGAATGTAAACACCATATGTTACATAGTGTTAGGACAAAATTATAATTACTTACTGAAGTCAACAGGTAATTTAAATCTGAATAAGTGTGAAGCTATTTTAGAGGCAGCTGCTAACAGTTAAACTGTTTTCACCACATAAAAATGTATTAAATTATGTAGCTAATAACCTAATTATACAACATGGATACATTAAAAAAACAGAATTTTGTGTATATTAATAAATCCCATTCTGTATTTGTGACTAAAGCTTTAAAACTAACTTATAAGACTGCAAAGTAATGATATTAAACCATGTCGTTTATGGAAATTTGTCTCACGTTGTTATATGTGTACTTTATATTCATTTCTTACAGATAATTTTGAAAATGAGCATCTTTCTATACATATTTGTGTTTCTGCATCAACTTTTGCAAAACTTCGCTGAAGTTTTCATAAAATCTTTGCATGCACTAAATTAAGTAGAGTTAAAGCAAGTTAGTTCCAGCATATGTACCATAATCTAGAAATGATTATTCATGAAGTTCTGAAGCTTTTCTAATAGATAATGTTTTATTAAGACATATTTCAAAGAAGAGATGAATTTAAATTCTTTAACCAGCTCTCTTCTTAAACACTTAATGAATATAGTATGTGTGATAGAAAAGAAAAAAATGTTAAAACAAAATTATACTGCTAAATACTATTTGGTCCTGTCAAACTGAGCAGATACCAGCTCTTGTTTTTTAAAGATTTTATTGGGGAATTGGGGGTGGGGAACAGCGCTGGGGAATCGGAGGAAGGGGATCAGACAAGTTGCTATCCTTTTGTTCTTCAGTCTAGTTGTGGAGGACGTTGCTTCACTGGCCCATGTTGGTATTATCATTGTGCTCTTCCTGAGTGAGGCAGATCAGTCGCCGGCCTCTGGACAGCCACTCACAGCAGCTCTTGGCAGCTCACACTGGCCGCCGGCCACTCACGCTGGCTGCCAGCCACACACAGTAGCTTATGGCAACCCACTGCAGCAGGGGCTGCAGCCTACGCTGTCGCCGGCAACTCATGGCAGCCCAGTTCCAGGTTGAGCTGTTGTTCACCATCTTAGCTGTAGAGGGCAGTGTCACTGGCCCTCATGTGGGATCCGAACTGGAGCCCTGCTGCTCAGAGCTGGCATCCCAAGCCAGCTCCCAACCAACGGCCGTCACTCAGCCAGCCCCAGATACTAGCTCTTATCTTTGCCAAGGTTTATATCAAATTGAGTATGTATTTGCATATTCAATTTATATATAAATGTATATAGGTACATTTTATACCTATATACAAAGTAGTCAGCTTGGTTTTAACACAGAATAATCCTTCAAAGTTATTCTTCAAAATAATACCAAACTCTCTAGATACTTATATAAACATATGCATTTGTTTTGTAACAGAAAATAGAAAAAAGGATGCATTTTAGGATAAATACATTATAAAATCTAAGCACATTGAGATTAGAGAGCAGCTGGAAAAGGAAACTGGGAAGCAGAGCCTGAACCAGTGGTGTGCTTTCCCTGCCCAAACAGCCCTACTTTTACTGATGGACCACAGAAAAGCTGTTCACCTGTGAATGTGCAAGTAAAGATGAAGCAAACAATAAGAGGGCTGGTTTAAAGTATTCCATGCAGACAGGCAGCTTTTCCTTCCATCCCTAGCAGAAGCTAGAAATTCAAAAAGAAAATGAGATGAATTATAAAAGAAAGAGAGAGAGAGAGAGAGAGAGAGAGAGAGAGAGAG
Organism: Hipposideros armiger; assembly: GCF_001890085.2. NCBI lineage: Eukaryota > Metazoa > Chordata > Mammalia > Chiroptera > Hipposideridae > Hipposideros > Hipposideros armiger. Next base: position 296,696 of record NW_017732426.1, on the reverse strand, counting down.
AGAG
>NW_017732426.1:279776-294667 GCF_001890085.2 Hipposideros armiger | reverse complement strand
TCCACAACTAGATTGAAGAACAAAACGACAGCAACTTGTCTGTTCCCCTTTCCCCAATTCCCCAGCACTGTTCCCATCCCCCCAATTCCCCAATAAAATCTTAAAAAAAAAAAAGAATGGTGGGCTGCTTTCTTACATTTTTTTCTTTCTTTTTTTCCCTTTCTTCTCTTCTCTTGTTTTCTCTACTTTTTTTTATCTCTACTCTGTTTCTATTGTTATCCCTCTTTAGTCATATATAATAAATACAAAGTCAGAATCATGTTTAAATTAAAAACACTGTAGACTTTCTGCACTATAGTGATTGAAGCCAGTCTTTAGCATTTTAAAAATCTTGAGTTGGAATTCTAGCTGAGCCATTTACCAACACCGTAAACTCTAGGAAGCTTCTTCACTGCTCTAAGCTTCAATTTCCTTACCTGTAAAGTGAGACAATAATAATGTATACTGAGGAGTGATGCTTTAAAGTGGTAGACAGAATTTTCAGAATATGCAATTCAGAAAAATCAGTCTGTATCTAAAACTTTTAGCATTTGGCTATACGAATCTCAGGAAAGGTAATACTTATAAAACCAAATAGGCAGTTGGCAGGAATGCCATTGTCTCTTAGACACTGGTTATCAGATAAATACAAGGTAAAACAGAAGCCAAATTTACAGAACACACGATAATACTGTGACAAACAAGGGTGACTGAATACTAAATTTCGAGTTAGGCTCATAACAGATCATTTGTACCTAGGGTTGGTCCGATTGTGCTTTGCGTTGTAGGGAAAAGAGAGGATAAGCAACAGAAAATTTGGTGGGCTGATACTACTTGTATAACTTGATAGACTTTGTTATATATTTCAGCTCAAGGTTTAATTTAATAAAATGACTATTTTGATTTTAAGAGGATAAAACACTTGAAATAAAATTAGGTCTTATGTAAAAGTTTTTTCTCCATGCATCCATTCAGTAATTCACTCATTCATCTGTTATCAGTGTACTATGTTAGTACTACACTAGCCACTGAAATAGAATATACAAAGAATGCAAAAATAGTATCTGCATTTATGAACATCTACATCCATTGGCAAAGATTACAAATAAACAATTTATAATATAATTTTATAGTTCCATATTAGAAGTTGGATTAAAGTATTGTGATGACTTTTGGGAGGAATTTTCATAGTGGGAGTGGCATTTAACTGGGCATAAATGGGGATTAGAATTTGGCCAGACAGAGAAGATGAGAAAGTATATTAAAGGTAAAGGAAATAGCTTGTTAATTCAGCACAATGGATATCTTTTTCTCTGTATTAATATAACAACCACTTAACAATTGGGGGGGGGTCAGTAAAGAGTAATGTGTATTCTAATTACTTAAATAACCAGCTCAACATCTATGAACAGAAAGAGTCCTCTGCCAAGAATAAGACCCAGATCTTATTATACATGTGATGTTACTAACGGTGATGGGGGAATAATGCCTCTCCCTTCCTCCATGTCCCTGGCAAAGGGGAATTAAGGCTGAAGATGAAATTAAGGTAGCTAATCACTTGACTTTAAACTAAGGAGATTTTTTCGGACTATTGGTAGACCCAGTGAAATCATAAAGGTCCTTAAATGTCACATAGAGAGGCAGACGACTCAGAATTGGAGTGACGCAGCATGAGAAAGAGTTGACAGGCCATTGCTGGTTTTGAAAACAGAGCGAAGCAAGGAGCCAAGGAATGCAGGCAACCTCTAGAAGCTCAAAAAGGTAAATGGATAATCCCCTAGAGAGTGCAGAAAGGACTCAGCTCTGCCAACACTGATTTTAGTCCAGAGAAACCCAATCCTGACTTCTGATTTCCAGAACTATAAGATATTAAATGTAAATTGTTTTAAGCCACCAAATTTGTGGTAAATCTTTTATAGCAGCAATATGAAACTGATACATCAACTACAACTTTTTAAGATATAACAATTAGATAAATATAAATGCATAGATATGTCAGTATATATTCATGACAACCTAGATCACCTGTTAACTATTATTTTACTATGAATATAGGTGATTTTTATCCTATTTTGGGTATGTTTAGATGTAAGCAATTAATAATAGTGGATGAAATATGACAATTCTTCATACTTTTATACTTTGTATTTGATTAGTACCATCTGATATTCTAAAAATTGAGAAATTTCAAATTAAGTTGAGAACTTGTTCTGTGGAAATAGAGCTCAAGAAAAAGTATAAAACATTCTTTATTTTGTATCTTATTATTTGCTTAACTTGTTATGGTCTGAATATTTGTGTCCCCACAAACTTCATAGTTTGAAATCCTAACACGCCAACGTGATAGAATTAGGAAGTGGGACCCTTGGGAGGTGATTACATCATGAGCCCAGAGTCCTCATGAATGGAATTAATGTCCTTATAAAAGAGGTCCCAGGAAGCTCCCTTGCCCCTTCTACCATATGAGGTTGCAGCAAAAAGTAAAAGATATGGCTTTCTAGAAAGTGGGGTTTCACTAGATACTGAATGTGCCAGTGCTTTGAACATGGACTTTCCAGGCTGCAGAACAATGAGAGAGAAATTCCTGCTGTATATAAGCTTCTTAGTTTATGGTATTTTGTTATAACAGCCCTCGCAGGCTAAGACACTTCCTGTACTTCACTGCCTATAGAAGGTATTCTAAGTTCTTTATAAAGCAAATGATACCCAGCACACCAAACAACTTCTTTCTTATCACGTGGGCAACAGACGACTGGATAGCTACAATTTCTAGACCCTCTTGGCCTAACTTGAGACCTGGGCTCTTATTTCTCCCCTGGCTTGCTCTCATGACACTTTCCTTTCCTCAAGCCCATTTTTGCATTTTTGAAATACTTTGCACTTTTCCATGTCAAGTTCAAATACAACCAACACCATAGTTTTCTGTAGCTTTCTATAGTCAGACTAAAATATTTCCACTCTAGTACCTTTACATAGGTTTTACACATCATAGGACCTCAACAAATGTCTGTTAACTGTTCTGAATGACTCACTACATTCAAGAAAGTAACAAAAATAGTGAGGAATGACAATAGCAGAACTAACATCACCAAGTGACTAAGTCTCATGGGAAAGAGCATGAAAGACAAAAACAGCAATGTTAACAAGAGGATAGACCAATGTTGCCTTTATCCAGTGGGCATTAGTACCAGGAATTATGACCAAATTCTTTCTAACATGGTATAGCAAGTGGCATGGCTCCATTTTCTACTGGCTCTGCTGCCAAAGGTTCTATTCCCTGGCAATGATTCTGAGGGGAGAAAAGTGAGCTTAATTCCTCTACCCTTAATTATGATTGAACAATTCAGCTCAGCTTTTTTAAATGTTGAGACTCAAATCCTGCGATGAAAGTCTTTCTTGGGAAGCAGGGGCTAAGTACTCTAAATGAACCTTTATTCTTAATAAGACATATATGCAATGAAATTCTAATATAACAGGGTTAGCCGACATCTCCAGTGTCTGTAACATCTTCTGGCACAAGGGTTTCCCATCAGATTTACTAGAGTAAAAGAGATTATTTGAGGAAAATGATATGTCCATGTACAGATATAAACTGACTGCTGAGAATATAATGCAAAAACTTAAAAGAAACAATTTTCCTTAGCTGAGAATCTGATATCAACAGTTACTCAGAATATTCAAATTAAATCTATCTTCACAACTAATGCTATTAGGCTATTGATTATAGTCTGGTATATCCATTTGGCAACTGTTTACCTTTAATTTTCTGTGCCATGGATAAGCCACTATTCAAGAGGATAAAAATAAGTCTCTGCAAAAACACGTTGCACATTTCTTTGTCTCTTTTGAAATGCATTTTAAAGTGATACTCATAAATTTCCCTACACTATTCATAATATCTTTGCTATAGGCAAGAGTAAATATAACTTTCTAATTTTTCATCATTATTAGCCAATTTTTAATGTGTCATCAATATGCCAATTTTACCCAGCAGAATTATTATAAATAATAGAATCTCCACTCAGTTATTTATGTGTAGTATGAAAACTTCAGTAAAGAAATGCTAAAGAATGATGCAAAAACTTCAGAACAGAATATTTGCATATTTTACTCATTTTATTGCATCTGTCACCATGGCCATTTAATACCTCCATGCTGAAAATTAAAACAATGGATGCCCAATGTTTAAAACATTTTAGGTCTAATAGTCTTTAAACTCATGCAGTTCCCAAGGAAAATACAACCATTTCTAAATTATTTGATGTATGGTAGAATTAATTGTTCTTAATACCATGCACATTTTACTTTACATTTGCAAGTGCATATTGATATGATTCAACGTCTAGAAGTAACTTGTTATTTAAGTAGACAATTCCAAGATAGAACAGATGGAAGTCATTACCAGATAAATCAAACTCATGCTGAATCTACTTTTGATAGCTTCTCATATTGACAGTCAATCTCAAATGGCCAAGTTGATAATGAATCATAGTCTTTAAATTTTACCATGATTGCTAATTTCTTATTTCTTATTAATTTCTAATAAATATGTTACAGTATGCTTCACACTTATAGGTAAACTCTGAAGTAATGGTAGAGGGTTTTTTTTGGTTTTTTTTAAAGAATGAGATAAGAAATAAACACTGGAGGTGCTATACGTGAGACCAGTTGCTCAAATTATCATTGAGAATGATGCTATTATCTTACAATGAATAATCCCACGTCAATTCCAATATCTGATATCTGCATTAGATGTTAAAAGAGATCATGTTACTATTGGTGTGCCTAGTAACGGTTGCCACTTCTGCTATTATCTCATACCAAGGTTTTCTAGACATTTGGAACCAACATGCATGAGGAGCAGTGCACCAACCACTTGTACACATGTTGACTCCAACTGTTTCCAAATAAAATTGTCCTGGCATCTTGCTGGCAGACAGAACAGATGTTTTAGTGATGCCAATCCACTTTAAACTGAGTTCCCAAACCAAGGTTCAAGTCATAATGAAATTTACTTTCTTTTAAGAACATATAAATTTGTCTTATTTCCCAAATTTTCAAGGATTTTATTGGTTTTAGGATTTTTCTAGAAATACTTCAATATCCTGTTTTTTATGCACAAATAAATCCAGAATTATTTTTTATACCTGAAATCCATCCCCCACATCTGTATTCTAAATTCAAGTGTTTCTTACAAAATCTTCATTTTTGCCAATTATGGAATACACTCCAAATTGATGTATATTGTAGTTCTCTAGGGCTCAGTTTAACTCAATGATATAGAAAATGGATTTTTGAATTCAATTTTCTGAGATCATCTTTAACAGATGCTCAGTAAGCCTTGTCCACTAAATAAGTAAAAGGGACTTCGATTAGAGTAAGCAAACAGTATATCTCAATGCTCTGAAAGCATGCTAAAATAAGCCCTTTTTACAAAGAATGTTTTATAGCAGTACCACTTGGAGAACTCACAAAAGTTAAGAGAAATCTAAGGTATCAACCTATGCAAAGATGGAGATACTGAGATTTAAATTTAAGGAGGAAAATGAATGTGTGAGCTAGGGATGGGGTGGGAGGAGGTGTGCCATCATTTTTAGATGCATGAATGTTGACAAGTTCTATATCTTGTATATGCCTTCCTGAAATCATTTGGACAGTATGTGAAAAGAATTTGGACAGTGATAAGAAGCGAGTAGGCAACATGAAAATATTTGCTTATTTTTTCATTAAAATCCTTTTCCGTGAGGTCTAATATGTCTGAAAAATATTGCATATCTTTTAACACAAATTAAACAAAATCTGTTTTGGCTTTAATTTATGTAAAATTATTTTATTTGTTTTTTCAGGATATAAAATTATCATTTATCTTTTATATGAGCATTCATCATGCATGAGTAATGCTGTCTATAAAATTCAAATAGTTATAATATTCATTCAAAATTTATCTTGATGGAACCAGAAAGAAAACTAGTTAACATAAAATAACACTACAAACATAATATAGAATGTATTGTTTGGTAGTTGTTATTTCAATTTAAATTTTACTCTCAGAGTTTATGATCAAGAGTTTAGTAAAATTTATTTAAAGACATAACTACTTGATACTCTCAACCACAAGGTTTTAAGGACTGTAAGTTAATTCAAATACAATGACATTTAAATGGAGTTCCTGAATTTAATGGAAATTAATACAGCATTGAAAAAATACCCAAATGAGTACACTCATGGATATGTATAAACATTTAAGGGAATCTCCTTTTTTTTTCTTCTACAGTTCCTCAAACCCAAACTCCTCAGACTTGACTGAGAATTTAATAGCACTGGAAACTGTATTAATAAAAGAATATCATATATCAAAATGGTACATTAAAGATTGCTGGAAATCTTTGTCATTTCCCATCAGGAAATGTACTTTATTTTACCTTCCCTTGAGTCAAGGTTGACCCCATGTACAGAAAAGAGATAACATAGCAGTCTTGAGTCTATCTTTTATGGGCTGAATTATGTCCTGCCAAAATTCATATGTTGAAACTCCAGTTCCGAGTACCTCTGAATGTAACTATATTTGGAGATAAGATATTCAAAGAAGTGATTAAGTTAACATGCAGTTGTTAGGGTAGACCCTAATTCAACATGACTAGTGTCCTTACAAGAATAGAAAGAAATCCCAGAGATGCGCTCTAAGAGAGAAAAAGCCATGTGAGAACATAATAAGAAGAGGCCCGTCTGCAAGCCAAGGAGAGAGTCTCCCCATGGACCAACCTGCCAGCACCTTGATCTTGGACTTCTAGCCTTCAGAACTGTGAAAAAATATATTTCTGTTATTTAAGCCACCTACTCTATGGCATTTTGTTATAGCAGCCCTAGAAAATAAATATACTACCCTTAGAAAGTTCCACTTGCAGGGATGGCCACTGGCTGGTTTCTGAGAACTTGACTGGTAAACAGGGTCCCACCCACATTCATATCAAACTTTCCATAAATGATAAGTGGCTAATTGTGTCTAAACTATTTGTACAAACAACACTGTGCAAGTTGAACATCAGATTTCTTCCTAAGAGTTTGGAACTTCTGTGTGCTCTAGGCTCAGGGTTCCTATGTGAACAGCCTCCAATATCTTGGAGGTTTTTTCTTTTCTTTCTTTTTTTGTTTTTTTTTTTTGTTTTTTGCCTGCTTATTTCTTTCATTAAGCACTTAGGAGCCATGTTTCTGTTCTATAATTATTGACCTAGATGAATCCACAGCAAATTATAAGTTAAATCTAGGTTTAGCTGTGTGGTTTTCAGTTATCTTGGAGGGAAAAGAGATTACCAGAAATCAGTATTCCTTGTAGGATTGAATATTAGCCCTAGAAAAATTGACATTATCTGCCATCTTACATTTAGTCTTTCTGACTCAATACTACTAACAAAATCAAACCAACACACAAATAAGACTTCATTAATCTCTACATCATGATATCTACCTATTTGAAATATCAGAACGATAGCAAGGGGTAAAAACGTTAGAATTAGAAATAATCTTTGATATTGTTTGTTTGTATGTTTTTTTTGCTATCCCATGTATAAGCCATTAAGAAATCCTGCTGACTCACATTCAAAATGTGTCCAAAATTCCACCAAAGCTGACTCTCTCAACTTTACCACTCCAGCTTAATCTACATCTCTCACCTATAAGAACCTTAACTTCATATACCTTGTTTTCTATGTCTACATAGAAGTCAGAGTAATAGCTTTAAAAGAAAGTCAGGCTATGCCATTCTTTTCTCAAAACACTGGAATGGTTTCCCACCTCATGTAAAGTAAGACCCCAAGCCTTCACTACGGCCCACAAGACCTGTCATGATCCAGTTTCTCTCTGACCTGATCTCTTATTGTTTGCCCCCTCATTTACCCTGCTCCAGCCATAATGGCACCCTTGAGGATCCTAAAAAGGCCAAGTATTCTCTCTCCTCATAGATTTTGTACTTGTTGTTCTCAGGCCTCTTCCCAAACACAGATGTGTGGCTTTCTCCCTTTCTTCATTATGGTCTCTCCTAAAATACCTCCTAATCAGAGTGTCCTTCTTTGACGATCATTTTTGAAACAGCAACACACTTCAGAGTCACCTTTTATCCTCAAGTCCTGGTTTATTTTTCATCAGAATATGTATTATCCCTACCTGACATGTTACATATTTATTTGTTTACTATCTATCTCTTCTCACTAGAGCCCAAAAAACATGGAAGCAGGAATTTAGTCTGTGTTGCTTACAGTGAAACACCAGTGCCTTGCATATTATCAAGGACGTGGTAGGTTGCTTAATAAATTGATTCATTAATAGATAGTCTGGATAAAAAATGGCCAGAAATGTAAACTATACCACTTGGGGCTTTTTCTGGGACATAGAAAATGTGATTTTTAGTAGTAAAAGTGACCATTTAATTCATTGAAAAGAGACAATAAATGTTCACACAAAAAATATACAAATCTATGTAGGAAATGCAACAGATAATATCGTGGAGGTCATGCACTATCTGACTCCTCTCTCCTGGAGTCTCCAAATGTGTTCTTTTCCATTATGATGTTTTCAGGCAAAATAAACTGACACCACTTAGCATACTGATGTTTTTAACATATAAACAGTGAAATATCAATAGTGCTTTGTTCATAATGTAGTTTTTCCCAGTGTCAAATGTGACTGAACAATGTTTCTTTATTGGACCTTGGGTTGAGAAGGTCACCAGGTGAACTCATTGATGGAGGTTTGGGAAATTAAAGAAAAATATACTATGGTGTGTTACTGACAAAAAAGATACTGTAATCCTTATTGTTACAGAAATGATTAGGTACTCATTTTATTCAAGTTATGCTTTACTATATTTACCAGTTTTCCCTTAAGACAAATTTATTATATTTATTTCTTCTTCCTCATAATTAATGAATGCTTTGATTAATTATTTTTATAAGAATCTGATGATATATGAGCTCATTTAAATACTTGAGGGTATAAAATAAATAACATGACTTCTAGGAATGAATATCAAACACCATCTTTCAGCAAAATAAAGGATTTATATTTAAAATACATTTTTACTCTCACATTTGGAAATAAAGTGTGAGGGGCTGAGTAAAACAATTTCTGCTTCACGTTATTTATAACATATAGGACTTTCTTGCCTTAACTTAGATATATCTCTTTCATAAAAAATAACAGTTAACATATATACTGCATACTATATGCTATTCTAAGCAGTTTCTATTTCTTAATGTGTTTACCCTTATAATATCCAAATGAAGAAGTGATTGCTGTTGTTCCCATTTTATAGATGGCAGAATTGAGACTCAAAGGCTCAAGGTCACCCAGATAGAAAATGGCAGAACTAATATCTGTTCCCAGGTAGTCTCCTAACTAGGCTACAACTCTATTATCTATAATACTTTCTTAAAAATATGAGGTCAGACAATTAAGTTCACGAACTCATCTTAGAAAAAGTGCTACCTCCCTCATTGCTGAATATCACTACAGTCACCTTCGAAGCACTCCCCTTGGGAAGCTATGCACTGATTCCAGTGCCTAGCCCACCCTTCAAGGCAATTTTGGAACTCTTTGGTGGAAATGGCCATCAGAGCTGTCATCGTATTACCCTTGATGTCCTGAATGTCATCAACATGTATTCCTTTCAATATTTCCTTTATCTTCAAGTAAAGAAAGAAGTCACTGGGGGCCAGATCAGGTGAGTAGGGAGGGTGTTCCAATACAGTTGTTTGTTTACTGGCTAAAAACGTGCGAGCTGGTGCATTATCATGATGCAAAAGCCATGAACTGTTAGTGAAAAGTTCAGGTCATCTAACTTTCTCACGCAGCCTTTTCAGCACTTCCAAATAGTAAACTTGGTTAACTGTTTGTCCAGTTGGTACAAATTCATAATAAATAATCCTTTTGCTATCAAAAAAGGTTAGCAACAGCATTGACACAAGTTCGCAAATTTAATTGTCAGACCACATTAATATTGTTCTTAAAGTAGAAATAAATGGTTATGATAAAAACTACAGAAAAACATGTTTCTTTAATGTATGATCCACTCAAATAGTTGAAGGTTGGTGCATATTTTCCGTTTTTTTTTTCTATACACTCATTATTGTATATAATTAAGGGCAAACTATGTGTGTTACTATATGTTACTAAGTCCTAAGGATAGGCTGTATAATTGAATGCAGTTACCCTCATTTTTCCCCTAACACCCCAGCATTGCATGACAGGATAGATTTTTGAGAACTTAATTTATTTCTCTGTTTCCACCTCTCTGTCCCTTACTTAAACAAGGTGACTCTGACAAGGCCGAAGAATTTTCAGATATTTTAGGTAATTAATTTCCTCAATTCTATTTCTAAAACGTATATTGAGGAGATTTTTTCCAAGCCCAAAGGAAACAGGGATAATATCCGAGAAAAACTGAAAGAGAGATAGTTTCTCTAGTCCAGACTAAATGGTGAAATCTGGGGATGAGGAAAAGGAGTCAGAGAACTGTGGACTTTATAAGGAGAGGAGATGCAGGAAAGAGCCCAGTGCCATTTTGTGGCAGCCTTGGGAGGTGGCTGCACCTCAGAGAGGGTGGCTCCACTGTGTTTTCTAGGCACTGAATACCCAAACTCATTAGACACTTCAGGAATCCAAATAGCACAGAGAAGCAGCAGCGGATGGGCCAAGAAAGGCAATGTGTTAATTTTATTAATTTTTAGACTTTGCAGGTTGGTGAACAGAGAATATGTTCCAGTGCCTTTGTATACTTTTGGAGCAGGGTCTAAAGCAAAATACAGTTAAGTTTGTCTCTATCCTGTTGAATTTATCACAGGATAAAGATAACAGGGTAAAGGAGGAAAATACCTTCTTTTAACATCTAATCAAAGCAATGATGCTTTTTTGGAGAAAAAGAGACTGAATCTAGCAACCACGCTGCATTGAAGTATAAATAAATTCTAAAAATGTGTGATGAATGTGGTTGGTAAGAAGAGCATGGCCTATAACAGTGTGTATTATTATGGAAGAGTGAGGAACAATGAACCAGCTTTAGCTTTAAGAATATAGTTCCAGGAATGGATTAATGCTGTTAATACACAAATACATTACCAGGGTCATCCTACTAAAGAACAGTAATATTTGGTGGCCCCAAAGCATCTTTGGGAACATTAGACTGAGCCTAACCTGGAGAGGAAGGAGGGAGGGTAGATTGGACGTGATTAGACCATTGAGAGGTATCAGCGAGAAGGGCAGAGAGAAAATGTAGAATAGGGTAAAATGGGAATATCAACATTAACAGTGTCAACTTAGTTCAGTGTCATTCTGCAGAAATACACTTAAAAATTTAATTAACAGTTAAGCGGTGTACTCTTCCTTTTTTCAAATCAAAGTCTTGATCTTTTAATGAACTATCTTGAACTTTTATGATTCTGTTATGGTTATCTGATAAAATAGTCCCAGCCATGCAAAAGGAGTTGACCCTTGGCCTTCCATAATGATGCAGTGCTGGATTACAGAACGACTGTGTATATAGTTTATGTAAGGATGAACACATCATTAAAAACATAGAAGCTATACATTTGCCTTTTGTTTCCAAATGTATGTCTACAACAGCAGTCTGCACAGTTAGGTGAACTTAGAATCCTAGAAACTTCTCTCAGCACCAAGAATCTGACTGGGAAGTCTGTGAGCTTATTACTTGCAGTATATGTAGAGGATTAAGCATCATACATCTTCTCCTATGAAGAGATATACTCAAGTGCACTCGTGGCCAATCATAAACACACTAGGAAATGGTGATGACTGAGGCAAAATGGCATTCGTGTGCCCTGTCCAGATGGAGAAACCTTGCTTATCTATGGTCAATGGGTTCCATCTGTAAGAAAGGCACAAAGTTCCCTGCAATTGTTTAAGAGAAGACTGGATGGATTTTAGTGGGAAATGTCATCAGTTTTAAAGACTAGCTAAGCCAAATAAATTACTACAGTGATGGGTTTTAAATGCCAAGTGCAAGTTTAAGAAGTTTAGTAGGAGGTGAACTGCCCTGGGAGAAAATAGAGAACTCAGTAAGTATATGGGGTTTGGACTATCTTTCAGTGCAGATCTGTTTTTGTTTAAAAATTAAATTGAAGAATGGAATCCAATACTAATAGTGTAAAAAAATACTGCCTTATTGTGGAAAAAGAAGCATCTAATCCCAAACAAGATTGAATTGTCATCTTTAATTCATGTATCTTCAAAGTTTAACCTACTTCTGTTGACTTCTTGGGAGATAGTCTCTAGGATGCTACCCAGTTTTCTTCCGCATTTAATTTAACAGATCCTACTGTGGTACTTATTGGTCTATTGGTAGCCAGTTTCTCATTTAACACTCAAGTCAAGAATAAAGATAGAGATATTAGTGGGAAGGGAATGATTAGGATATTCCTATCTACATGTATGTGTGTGTGTGTGTGTGTGTGTGTATATATATATATATATATATATATATATATATATATATATATGAATGTCATCCTAAAGATGATAATTAAAGGAAAGATGGAAAGCATTCACCTTGATAAACATTTGAGCCAAACACAGGATATTTTCCTCCAACTATTGCATGAGTACTTCCAAAATACACACACACACACACACACACACACACACACACACACGCAAAAGATGGAATACATTTATTTTAGTAACTTAATTAGTTCCCAGGAGAAAAGGTAAAATCAATTCCCTCTGTCAGCTATCAAAGCTTATCTTGAGAAGGCCTTATCTTTTTAATATTATGGTGGAGATTATGAAGTTGGGTGTTGGACCCTGTCTTAGAAAAGAAAGCTAAGGGATTAAAGAGGAATTTTATATTAACTTGAAAGATCATTCCACATTCTTGGAGAATGAGAAAAAAAATTGTCTAGTTGCCATTTAGTCAAATATTATCAATTTAAGCAAAGGTTTAGACACAAATAAATTATATCAGGATTTTTCAGGATATGGTTACAAGAAAACTTAAATTTATCTTCTATGATTAAACAGCTTTCATCACATTTTTGCAATTATAATTCACTACAGTGCTAAGGTGTATCTCAAAAGAGTTCCTATCTATTTTTTTATATAAGGATAAATAAGTATTATATTACTCATTTACATGATAACAATTAATAATATAAAAATAAAAAAAGCAAATGCAAGAGTTTTATTTCATGATTTCAAACTTTGAACATCTTTAAATACTAGTGGGATGTTTTTATATCCAATAAAAAGTTTTGAAAAAATACAAATAATATTCTTTTCACAAAAGAAGTAAATTAAGAGGCCTTATAACCACATAGGTCACCAAAATCCAATATTATATATTATAAGCTCTTGGAAAGTTTAAATACTGATAAAACTACTTACACACATTAACTTGGGAACAATATTGACTTCTGAGAACCAATCATAGACACTAACTAAAATAATTTTATTTATATTAGCTTTATGTCAGCAGATTTTGTAATATATCTGACCTTTTCTTTTACCTCTGTTAAAAAATACACTAACTTTCAAGGAGTGTAGATGTACTCACTATATTAAAATGATAAAATGGCTTCTGGTGACACTCTGAAAATCCAATTTATATCTTGTTAAAGATATGCTTCTTGAAGTGTAAATTTTGTCCTATACACCAAGATGAAAATATCAAGTAACACTAAGTTTTGAAACATTTGTATTATTTTCTCCTTTTGTTATAGAATAATAAAGAAATATTTTTTCAATAAATAATGTAATCAGAATACTATTCAGTATTTAACAATTCTCTTACATAAAATGAGCTTTTAACAATTATTGTTGTCTATCACTAAGAAACAAAGCATGAACAATTAGAAAAACTAAGATCCACAATGGAATTCACAGCCTTCTGTTATTTTCATTTTAACAGTAAAGCAAATATTCAGTATATCGAAATCCAGGCCAGTGCTAGGTGTATGCAGTATGAAGTTGAGTCAGATATAGTCTTCACATGAAAAAGAGGAAAACACTACAAGCATAACAATGTTATGATAAATACAAAAATCATGAAAGTTGTTATAAACCCCAAATGTACATCTACGGGTCTCTAAATCAAACTAAACTGTAATTATTAAATGTAAGTGCATCATCCCACTTTTCCAAGTTTTTCTTTTTTCCCCCATGATCTTAAGGAACGTCTTTATTTACAGTAATCCTAACGAAATCCAAATATCCTTGGCACAAATATAAAAGAGCTGATCTACAATCTTAGGCTTAAAGAGAACCATCAAATCTTAAAGAGCAAAACAAAAAGATGACTTCATATTTGTAATGTATATACCCTCCCAAACTGAAGAATTCTAATCATATGACTTAAATACTTACTTGCATATTTGCCTACATATTTTTAAAATATAGTGTGTTTTGAGGAATGAATCCATATTTGAATTCTTGATTTTGACTATTATTTTGTAAGGATTAGATAATTAATTAATTATGACCTAGAGTCATCAATGAAAATTTAACCAACTACTGAAAATGTAATCACTCCATAAGGGCTGAACATTCATTCTAAATTTATTTCTTAAGTTAATAAAAACAAAAGGTTTGAAACCTCTAATTCATGTGACATCAAACTATTACATTGAAATCACTGTCTCTTACATGCAAGGCAAAGGATGTGTTCCATAAAGTACTAATTTCTATTCAAAACCTTTACTTTTATTTAGCAACTAGAATGACAATAAAACAAAACGAAACAACAACAAAAAAGACTTCAACAATTGAAATAAGATCCTTACAAATTAAAGCAGTTCACTTTACTATCTGTTCATGAGGCATCTATTTTACCATAGTAAAATAAATATTTCTTAACTACCCTAAATTATTATAAACAATTATTTTTTTTGTTCGTTTTTTTTTTTTACCTT
>NW_017732426.1:261742-276156 GCF_001890085.2 Hipposideros armiger | reverse complement strand
TTATTAATATTTACTGAATGCCATAATTCTATAGTACAGGTCCATTAATTACACCTCTCCTGAAAGCATAATTAATGGATCTGTCCTATGGGATTAAAGTTTATTTATAAGGATTTCTTGAAGTGAGACATGATCAATTGAGCTCAAATCTGTTGCGTACATAAAAAGATTTGAGTGTAAGTAAAATATTTTAATTTTTTAAGCCATGAGGGTAAATTTCATAAAGTAATTCTCTAGGTCTAATAAAAACAAAATGGTCACCTAAATGTGTTAACACTAATGTATCTTATAGTTCTAAAATTGTATAAAATATATGAACCACGTGTTATATCACGTGCTGTTTTAATACTCAGTGGCATTACTATTGATACAATACATAGGATAATTTAGATTTCTGTAGTATAAATGGGTTACTTTTCTTGAAACTGTTATTAGATGTGCCTGCTTTCTGTGAAAATTCAGTCATTTATTCGCTCACCCATTCAATAATTATCGAATGCACATTAGGCTTCTCTGCCCTTAGAGTTTAAATTGGCCATGATTCATCCCACTTGTAAGACGTGGTTGTCCCAAGGACTTGGTAAGAAAGGGAACATAAAGTATCTAATTGTGGCGCCAAAGGACATGCTTTATGTTAGTGGGTGGGCTCTTTAACACCAATCTGTATCCTTCATCAGGTATCTTACAAATGACAATAAGCCAAAAGCCCTGGTTGCCTCCTATCCGGGGTGCTGACCACTACATTTCAGGCACACCTCTGTGGGAAGTGGGCTAGCCACGGGGAAGCCAGTTCCACTCACTTCATTCCTTTAAGTGGTATATATCCCACGCTACCTGTTTATTGCTTTGGCTGTAAAGCAAAAGAGAGTGACAGTAAATTGAGCTCAATATCTAAATTAGGACTAGCTCTTTGTATTTTGGCCAAGCTCAATAACCTTACCAATGTACATCACATCTTTTATCGGTCCTGTTTATTCCAAACGAAAATGCAAGTTTATTCTTTTCTTTCTTTATATGTCCTTGTATTTGATATCTGCTGCGTTGCCTTCCCAGCATCTAACCCATTTAACTATGTTAAAATTTGAATTTTCCTTTGCAGAGTGATTTCTCCTAAACTCTCAATCCATTTGTTCTGAGTAGTGCTGATCCAATATCCTTCCTATTGGATGCAAAAATCACAGGAGGCAAACCATTTAAATGAAGCTCAAATATGGGAACTGTGTTGGGGTTTGGAGAAAGAGGTGTGCTCAGTCAGCTAATGCTGCTAAGGTCAAAGAATGTGTTTTTATCTGATTTTCCAGTGGTGGGGCACCTAGTAGTTGGGACACCCCTAGGAAAAAATCCAACACTGAGCCAATCAAGAAATAGACAGAAGGAAACTGAGTCCTAAAAGTAACTTTGACATAATGATAATCCAGCTCTACATGATCAAATAATTTTCACAAAATGGTGTGTCTAAGATTTAAGCACCCTTTCTAATATAGGAATAAGTACTATGGTTGTGAAGATGTAAATTATAGAGTATACAATTTGGAATTGGCTGATACAAGTAGAGGAGACAGCCGGGATAGTACACGATTCTAAGCTTGGGAATTAGCAATGTTTATGTAATGGCAAAATCATTTACTAAATTATTTTCAAAATTTGAGGGGGACTCAGATTATTGAGTTTAATGCTTTGGTAAAAAATGCCTGAATATAAGAATGCATTTACTTTTTAAAAAAATTACTTAGTATATATTTTTAAATTTACTTTGACTAGACAACACATTCACATAGGCTCACATTCAAAAGGTGCAATATCTTTTTCTAAGAAAACATTTCTTTTCCACTTCTAGTCCCCAGATATCCAGAAGCCACAAATTTTACCAATTTATCATATAAGCTTCTACAGATGTTATATGTATATAATAGAAACACACATATCTACAAGGGGTGCTAAAAAATGTATAGAGATAACTTATATTCATCTTTTGCTATCAGTATATATTGAGTATTACAATTTTAATACCGTTTTTTCCTTTCTTAAAATATGCATAATTTTTTGGACTGTGTGTGTATGTGTGTGTGTGTATTCATTGATTTTTTAAATTTTATACATATAGGATAACATGTTATACATACTGTTCTTCAACTTGCCTTTTTCCAATTACCATGTATTTGTATATAATGAGTTCCCTCGTTCTTTTATATTGCTTTATAGTATTCCATTTTCTATAAATATCATACTATAGTTAACTAGTATTTCATTCCCACTCTTTTGCTATTACATTAGAACTGAAATAAAATTGTATATTACATGTATATTTATCTATAATTGTTTTGCATGTAGAATTACTATGCTAAAAGATGTATTCAATTGTAATTTTGAATGCTTTTGCCAAATTGTCCTACACAGACATTCTATCAGCTTAGACAGCCTCCTGAGGCTTAAGGGTGAATATTTTCCCACTGTCTCATCATGCAGTCTCTACTTCAAGGGCCTTTAATAGAGAACCTCAAGATAAACAAAAGCTCTGGTTGTAGGTCACCTTAAAATCACAGAGGTTTTAAAAATCATGTCTTTTAAAAATGTCTTTCTGTAGGATATCGATAATCTAAGATAGCTGAGAGAAACAATATCCCAACAGATGCCTGGCTCAGTGTTCAGTTAGTTTTGCTTTTAGCTCTATTCCAATCTTGTGATCAATTCCAATTACTGATCTCATTATTTTATTGTTTTTTCACTAAATTAAAGCTCAATCAAAGCTGTCACCAAACTCCATAATAATCTGAATTACTGGGCTACAGCTAAGAAATAAACTTGTTCATTCCTTCAGTGTGGATATCACAGGAAAACTCAGAAATTGATTCTTAGTTTAGAAGTTTCACAAATTAAATTATATCAGTTCACATAGGGATGTGTAAGTTTTACAGAAATAATTCAGAATAACTAAATGAAGAAGAGACTATAACTTCTCAGATATGGGCCAACACAGTAACTAATAATGGAAACTAAACTTGGCATAAGGGCTCAGGGTGGCAACCTACTTGAATTCTTCCCTTTCAGTAAAGAGAACTACTCAAAAGCCACATCACAGAGCAGAAGATTATTTGTTTAGTATAAAGTTAGAAAAAAAGGAACAATACTCTCAAAGGATGCTTTTTATCAAGCAATGGTAAATGTATAAAGAAACACAAATCATTTAGAGCCCAAGCACTTTTTTCTTTGAAAAGTCCTAGAGCTTCACCACAGTGACAAAACTAATATTATCTCATTTATTTATTTTATTTTTTTTTAGATTTTTATTGGGGAATTGGGGGGATGGGAATAGTGCTGGGGAATTGGGGGAAGGGGAGCAGACAAGTTGCTGTCCTTTTGTTCTTCAGTCTAGTTATGGAGGACATTGCTTCACTGGCCCAAGTTGGCACCATCATTGTGTTCTTCCCGGGTGAGGCAGATCAGTCGCCGGCTTCTGGACGGTCGCTCACGGCGGCTTGAGGGCTGCTCACACTGGCTGCTGGCTATACACAGTAGCCCATGGCAACCCACTGCAGCAGGGGCTGCAGCCTACGCCGTCCCCAGCAACTCACAGCAGCCCAGCTCCAGGTTGAGCTGTTGTTCAGCATCTTAGCTGTAGAGGGCAGTGTCACTGGCCCTCATATCCAAAGCAGGGCCCTCTGGCATCCCAAGCCAACTCTTAACCATCGTGCCACCTGGCCGGCCCTATCTCATTTATTAAAAATAAAAATAAAAGGGCCGGCCGAGTGGCTCAGTTGGTTAAGAGCTCGCGCAAGAGCGCGAGCTCTGAACAACAGCAGTTCGATGCCCAGCCTTAGCTGAGCTGCCGCTGAGCTGCCAACAGGTAGCAGGATGGCTCAGCTAATAAAAAAAAAAAATAAATAAAAACAACTCCCAAAAGCACAATTACTTCATACCATACACACTACAACATAATTGAGGAGAAAAATATTGGTTTGTCAGAAAAGTCGTGACGTATTTCTTCTATGTTTTTCATTGCAAAAATGTGCCATGACTTTTCCGACAACTGAATAGCCAATCTTATTTGCAATATATTTTTAAACCAGCTAATTTTGTTCATGGTGTTATTGCTTACCTCAACAGTAACTAAGCTTACTGTTTAGTTTTGCTTTTGGTTTGCTTCAATTTTAGGAAATTGCAATTTCTATTCCTATATTCAAATTCTGAGAATGCAGCTATTTGAGCCTTCAAGTCTCATATCATTCCCCAAGTTACACTGATGCTATAAGACTGAGTTCCTATTTTAACTCACTGTTTCTCCCAGGAGACAACTCCCGTCACTGATCCCTAATCCCTGAGGCTGGAGCCAAAGCAATTGCTGCTGGGTCTCTTTCTGCCTCAGTCTCTGACTTGAATCTCCATTATTCCTCGCCTGTTTATTTATTTGTTTTTTTGAACGCCATTTTTATGTTCTGCTGTTATCAACGAGTTCAAATTATGGTCAAATTTCATTAATATTGAACAAACAGTATTGAGAACCTACCACAAAACAAGTTCTGTGATGTATGTTTAATAAAAACAGTCCCTGCACCCAATTACCTTCAGCTTGTAGGGGAGACAAGGTAGTGTGAAAAGTACCAGCTAGAAAAAGAAATAGGTAGATGATAGATACACAAATAGGTAGATAGGTAGGTAGATAGATAGATAGATAGATAGATAGATAGATAGATAGATAGACCAAAAATCCAAATAGTGAAAGATGATCACTGGTAAAATATCTATGTACTTTTTCTCTTCTGTGTAATATACTTGATTGAAATTAGTATACATTATCTATTGTAACTCTTTGCCCAAGCTATATTCTCAGCATTCTTATCACATAAAATATTTTCATTCAATGTAATTTATGATGAATGCATACAATTCTATCAATAAGTATAGCTTTATTCATCTTGGCAGGACCCTAATTTTAGACATCTTTATATTTCCAATTTATTTTTGTAATTAATGCTGTGATAATATTTTTAAAACATATCAGTGATTATTTCTTTTAATACATTTATTGAATTATAAAGTCTCAGTTGCAGGATATGCATATAATTGGCTAACTTCACACATATTAATGAACTTTCCTCTCAGGTTAATATGTACTGATTTTTACTCTTACTTGGGAAATTCAAGAATTCTAAATTTATTGTAACTTCTAGTGGTAAAGATAAATATATCAAGTTATTAAATATGCTGTGGCTTAACAATTGGTTAATTATTAGGGAAAAAATATATCCTTAAATTTCATTCAAATAAACTCTAAATGGATTAAAGTGCTAAATATAAAAACAACCTAAAAGAAGCACTTAAAAATATGGGTAAACATTATCAATTATAGAATGAGGAGGACTTTTTAAAACATAAATCTAAATACATTATAAAGTCAAAGATTGATATATGTAACTATGTTGCATTTTCTGCATATTAAAGAAAACATAAAATTATAAAACAAAATATTTTGAACTTTGATAGGAACTTATTCCTCATTCTTGGTGTTTCTTTTCATGTAGAAAGAATTCTACTAGCCTTCAATCTCAGTTTCTCTAGAAAGGAAAGAAAGGATTGTTCCCCTAGCACAGAAAGGATCACTTTTCCTGCTGATAAATTCGGTATGGATGAACTCGGTGTGCGGCTCTGCTCACTCCTCTTTCTTGTTCTAGTAAGATCGCATGTAGAGAACACGTGTTCTGTTCCATGACTATGCAGCAGGCTTGTTACTGCTACAGCCTAAGAGCTTTAGGCTTCAGATCAGAGGAGCTTAACCTGGAAGATCATCTAAAGCTTCTAGAAACTTTCCCCGAATGCAGGGAGCTATTTTTACATTCCTCTGAGTCTTAAGTGATAGTGTGCAGGATGGATGTGCCTCAGCAGAGCCTCTGGGTCCCAACAACCTCAGAAAGACAAAGGCCACGTGTAATCTCAGCCAAAACACGGATGCCAGGGCCTCGGGAGTTGCAAGCTGCTGCTATACTAGCAGCTTTTCGCAGGTTTGGCTGGTATAGTATTGAACTGGAAGGAAAGACCATCTTTCCATTCTTGGACTTTTAAGGTGTAGATAGGATAATTTGGCAGCTTTTAAACTGAATGACAGTTGCATTCTGTGTCTGCTACAGAGAGCTAGTAAGCTCCGAGCTTTAAATTTTGAGTGCCAGCACAAGTACTTAGAATAGGTTATGTTGCCTGCAGTAGGAGGATTCCAGAATGACTTTTTTTTTTTTAAGATTTTTATTGGGGAATTGGGGGATGGGAACAGTGCTGGGGAATTGGGGAAGGGGAACAGACAAGTTGCTGTCGTTTTGTTCTTCAGTCTAGTTGTGGAGTACGTTGCTTCACTGGCCCAAGTTGGAACCATCATTGTGCTCTTCCCGGGCAAGGCAGGATCAGTCACCGGCTTCTGGACGGCTGCTCATGGAGGCTTGAGGGTCGCTCACGCTGGCTGCTGGCTACACACGGTAGCCCATGGCAACCCACTGCAGCAGGGGCTGCAGCTTACACCGTCGCCGGCAACTCAGGCTACCCCGCTCCAGATTGAGCTGTTGTTCAGCATCTTAGCTGTAGAGGGCAGTGTCACTGGCCCTCATATGTGGGATCCGAACATGGGTCCTCTGGCATCCCAAGCCAGTTCTTAACCAACGCGCCACTCGGCCGGCCCTAGAATGACTTCTAGTGCTTTTTGTATTTGCACTCCTGTGTAATCCCTGCCCCTTAAGTGTGGGCTGCATTTGGTAACTCACTTATAATGAAAAAAAAAAAAAAAAGGTGGTGAATCCTATTATACGTTAAAAAGAGACTACAGAAGCTCATGTGGAAGCTGAAAGACCACTTAAAGATGAGTATAGTGTGTTGAGAAGTAATGGTTTGGACACGGTGTCTATCAGTGCAGGTGGTGAGAACTGGTGGAAGAGTGTACATATATTTGAGGGTAGAAATGACATTTCCTAATGGTTTGGATATGGACTACAGGAGAAATTGAGGAGTTGGAGGTGCTTTCCAAGGTTTTGTCTAAGTAAACAAAAATTGAGTAGGAATTGACTGGGATAGGAAAGATGTGGAAAAAATCAGTTTGTTCAAATAAGTTTGAAATTCCAGTTGCACATAGTAGTAGAGATGTCAGGTAAGCACTTGCATACACGGGATGAGACAGAATGGAGAACAGGATCATGAAAAAACAGAGTTCAAGGAGCTGAGGTGCCAAGCGGAGACAACAATTTGTAAAATAAGAGCTATTGGGTCGTTGGAAAAGTCATGACGCATGGTTGCAACAGATGGCACTAGTTCATTTTTGGAAGTACTAGAGTCATTTACATCTATGCTATTCCTATGTCACTTGACAGCTGACAGTCTAGCTTCATTCTAAAAAAAAATTGAGCGATTTGGTTGAGTTTTGGAGATTTTACAACAGTTGAAAATGGAAGACCAAACTGCATTTTTGCCATATTTTACTGTTTTACTTCCATAAAGGGAAGAACATGTGTCAAGCTTGTGAAAAGTTGCATAAAGTTTACAGTGACAATGCTCTACAAGAATGTCAGTGCCAATGATGGTTCATGAAATTCTGTGCTGGTGATTTTGATCTCAACGATGCTCCTCGGTCAGGGAGGCCCACCAAGGTTGATGACAACAAAATAAAGGCATTGATCAAGTCAAACCCACATTACATGACACGAGAGATTGCAGAAACATTGAATGTCCACCATTCAAGTGTTCATCAGCACCTGAAGAAGCTGGGATACATAAGCAAGCTCAATATTTGGGTTCCGCATGGACTCAAAGAAGTTCATTTGATGGCGCATATAAACATCTGCAATATGCTCATTAAACGTAAGGAAAATGATCCTTTTTTGAAGCAACTGATAACTAGTGATGAGACGTGAATTGTTTACAACAAGGTGGTGTGCAAATGGTCTTGGTCCCGACGTGATGATTCGCCTCAAACGACATCGAAATCAGACATTCATCAGAGGAAGGTTATGCTCTCAGCATGGTGGGATTTTAAAGGTGTTGTGTTTTTCAACCTCCTACCAAGGAACCAAACAATCAATTCGAATGTGTACTGTTGGCAACTAGACAGTTTGAATGAATCCATCATCCAGAAACATCCACAGCTTGTTCCTTGTTAAGAAATTGTGTTCCATCACGACAACACGAGACCACACACAAGTTTGATCACCCATCAACAATGATTGGAGCTTGGATGGGATGTATTGCCTCACCCACCATACTCGCCTGACCTTGCACCGTCAGACTTCCATTTGTTTCGCTCTCTTCAAAAATCCTTGTGGGGTATAGTGTTCAATTCAGATGAGGCTGTAAATCAGCACCTTGTTCAGTTTTTTGCAAATAAAGACAGGTCCTTCTATGAACGAGGAATTATGTAGCTCACTGAAACATGGCAAAAGGTTATCGAACAAAACAGGCAATACATCACTGATTAATCTTTGTTCTTTATGTAAATAAATGGCCTTTAAAAAACATAGACAAATATGTCATGACTTTTCCGAAGACCCAATATTTCGGGAACAATACGGGAAGTAGTGAAAATGAGTAAGATCTACGATCTTTAAAGACTAGCGGGAGGAATGTGATGGGGGTGTAATGAAGACTGCGCTAACGAGCGGATAACAAGTAGTAGAATGGCATGAGCTTCAAGCCAAGAATTACTGGGGGCAGGAAAGAGAGCAGTCAGGAAATTATGAGGAGAAGCAAAAGGACCCCTGCTTCTTCTCTAGGCCCCATAGCATGAGGTGTGGGGTGGGGTGGGCCACTACTCAGTTTATGATACCTGGAAACCAAAATGACTTCACCTAAATTATTCTTTCACAAACCCAAGAAGTTTAGCACCTTCCCACAGCAAATATACCTACAACCAACTTAACCAATTTACAACAAATCCAAACGAGAGAATGAGCAGAAAGAAATAGACGGAAAGCATTTACATCAACTTTATTTGTCAAAATTTAGTTTTTCTATATTCTATATGCTTAATCTTTATGAGATATTGTCCACTTTACCTCTTTTCCCATACTGCATTGTGTCCTATCTCCCTCAAGTTATCAAGACACCTGGTAGGAGTCACCAAAATTGTCCAGTGCTAATAGCTAAATTCTGATTATCGAAGGTGTCATCTCTGGTATGCCCAAATCACACTTTGCTATGCCCAAATCACAGCTGTAGAAGGGCAACTTTGGGTTTTGATTTTTTAGTTTCTTTTTCTTCTTCTTTTTTTTAAATAATTTAATTCACCCCTTGAAAAAGACAGCTCTGAAGTGGAACATGTATATTGGTGTGCAGGCGCCACCTGACCAGGGGTTCCTAGAGTTGACGGTGTTTATCTTTTCCAAAAGGGATTAAAAGGTCACCAAAGTGCTAAAAAATTTATTTTAAACCAAAAACTTCTGAATAATTAGTAGCCACAGAAAGAAACATTATCTAAACTTAAGCAAAGTCTCCCCAAAATACAGCCTCCTTTGATCCCTTAGCACCAGGAGTGAGATTCCAGCTTTCCATTAGCATAAAAAAATCCCAAGAGCTGTTCAGTGAGTTACGTGCTGCAAGGTAGCTCTGTGTGCAAAATACACTTTTGTCCTGGTAACCAGTCCATTTTCAGTTAATTTGAGGGGCTGGGACAGTCAGTCCAAGTAGAGAAGATTTCCTCCCCAGACTTTCTAAATTCATGTGCAGTTACTTCCCAATGGTAGTTTGAAATTAACCATGGCAGGGCTATTAACATCACAGAAACTGACCAATGCTACATATCAAAGCCTTTTTATTTGAAGAGCTTATTGTTAACCATTTACCTGCACACTACTAGGCATATTCAACATCCAGACATACACTACACAAAATTAATTATGCATGGCTTTGAGAATGAGCAGATGAAGCTTTAATTGCATTTATTTTTATTTCTTCTTTTTTTACAATAGAAAGAAAGAATCACAAAATCTACAGGAAAGGTCAATTTCTAAATAGGGTTTGTTTTGCAAACTATAATCTTTTCCAAGCTTCCATCTCTATACTGGACTAAAGACCTGATTCAAAATAGTATTAGAATTCTTGTCTGTACTGTTGTATTTTAAGTAGGCCCCCTAACTCAGTCTCCACCTTCTCCACTCCTTCCTACACACTGACATCAGACTGATCTTTCTGAAGCATGGTTCTCCATGCCATTCCTTTGCTAAAAGATTGCAATATTTCACTTAGGGACATGAATGAATTCCACACTCTTTAGGCTGGCATCCAGGTCCCCCAAACTGAGACAAACCTTTCTTAATTCCATCACCTTTCCTTACCTGAGTCCAATTCTCAAGACAAATTTTTAGCTGTTTTCCAACAATTCTTTTAACCATTGTTTCTCTCACACAACTCTACTTGCTCTCAGTCACTTCTCCATCGGGAAATTTGGAAATGTACTTCTCAATAACCTTAATATCAAAATCCGATCCATCATTTACAACTAAGCTCGAATGCTCACTGTTCCGTACAACTTCCCTAATGCCTTTAACAGCGAGTGGTATTGTAATTCTCTGAACTCCTGTAGCACATTATCTGTACCTCTTTGGGGCTCTTCCAATGTTTTAACTAACCACATTTTTTGGTACATATCTTATTTCCTTTCTAGATTTCAAGCTCCCAGGGGGTAGCATCCTTTTCTCACATATACATTTCTCAGAGTATAGGGTAAAAGACTTTCATGTATCAGATACTGGGGAAAAAACCTGTAAATCAATTGTTTTCCTTTTATAAAAAGTTCCTCATGTCATCCTTATTTGCCACCAGGATGGGGAATCATTAGATTAAATAATTGAATGAATGAATAAATGCTAATGAATGAATGAATGTTGAATGTGGTTATATCTTTTGAAAGATTTCCAGCAGAGGTAAAGTTTTGTACAAGCAGCAAACAAATGGACTAGAATGATTAGGACAGGAATATGTAGCTTAATAAAAGAATAGGTATTTTCTTAGGGATTGCTTTAGATGACAAATGAAATAAGGATATAAAACAAATAATTTTGTTTCATTTTTTTTTGTTGAACTGTTTATTTTAGTCATATGTTTTTAACCTGTGTTAGCATTTACTAGCATATGTATTTTGAAATGCTGTTTATTATTTTGTGAAATAATCTAATAGAAAGAGGACAATTTAAAAGCCTTAGTATGATCTGCTCTTTATCTATGTGGCTGCCCTGGTCCCCTGACCCTTCTCATTTTTAACTTGATAGTCTTGTACAGGATCCTAGAAATTATGATACAGAGCTGTTAATCACCTGGCATGCTCTATTAAAATGCTCATTTGCATCCCACTGCTGAGATCCTGATTCAGTAGATCTATGACGCAGCCTGGGAATCTGTATATTCATCGTGCATCCAAGGGTTTCCTCAGATGGTCTGCAGCCTCATTTGAAGAAACATGGCTGTGGTAATAAGAACCTGCCCTAGTTCCCCTCATTCATCCATTGGTTCTAGCTCTTTGCCCTCACCACACCTCTTCTCTCATCCTAGAAAGCTCTTCAACTGTTCCCGCTTCCCCCAACCCACCCACAATTGCCTTTTCCATCACTGGGCAGCCCCTTCACCAGCACGTTCTTACTTATTTCTCAAGCTGTGATTCAGCATCATCAACCTGCTACAATTGCAGTCCTTGTATACCTCTCTTTTCCAGTGAGATTCATGCTGCTTGGTTGCACTCTCAGCTTAGCAATTACTAATCATGTGACCTTAGGCAAGTTATATATGCTCTCTGGGCACTGTTTTCTCTGCTGTAAAATAGAGACAATAATAGAGTCCACTCTTAAGAGTTACTGGGAGGAGTAAATGAGGTAAAACTAATAAAAACAGAGCTGGCATGCAAATAAAGGCTAAATGAGTGCTGGGTTTTAGCTATATCATGCTACATTGAAATTATTTGTTTATGTGTCTGTCTGCTAAAAATGTGAACCACCTTCACCATAGGTTCATGTGTTTTTCATCTTTATATCACAGAAACTACCAACATTATTCAACTGGGGTTTATTATACAGTTTATTATTATGAGTTTAGATAACACGGTCAGAAAAAAAAGTTTAAAATACTTTTGAAAATGCTCAATTTGGTTAAGTTCAGCTTAAATAGCTTTGTGTCCATAGCTTTATAAAAATTTAGCCATTTCTCAATTAATTTTAACCACAGTAAAATACTCAGCATGTTAAAATATCCATCTTGTTATCTAAAATGATAAATATATAAAAAATACAATGAGGCATTTGTATAAATAATTGTTGAATGTAGAACTGGTTGGCAGAAGCAAATCAGTTAATGTGAAAGTAAATAAATTCAATCACAAAACATGCTGCACATTATCTATGGACATTATTCACTCTGACTGGCAGTGTACTTTCTTTTCAATTAAAATACAATAAAAAATAAAATCAGCATGATTCTAATCTAACTCTGATGATCACTGCCTATAAATTAGAGTTGATAGTTGGATATAAGATTTATTTTTTTGGGAAAGTAATCAATGATTTTTTTAAAAATAGTAATTATTTATAGAAAGTAGAATATTTAAATTAATTAAAAAATTCATAATTGAATGAATTGAACTAGTATTGAGGGTTCCACTTACTGTCCTAGGTTACCTATATGTTTTGTTGGATAATGATTTCTAAATAACCAGTTTTAATACCACAGTCATATAATACCAACACCACTTACACTCAATAAAATATGATGGAAATTTTATACAATAAAATAAAGAAAATTCATTGAAAAATATAATAATTGCTACCAGTATACCAAAATGTAAGTATTTGGTTTAATAATATCAATAAATGAAGTGAAACAAATTGCACTAATAAAGAAATTGTTTTTCCTTCTCAAGTTCCGAAACTGTTAAAATTCACATACATGAGCTTACTGAATGTCATGTGACCACAGACAAATCTCACATGAACCTGTACAGTCACAACTGTTTTGCCTTTAGACTTTCCTCCTATGCAAATAATGGGTTTAGTTCTGTTCCTTACTCTTTTCTAAATCTAACATTGTATGATACATCAAGTAATAATATCTACCCAAAGAATTAACCAATAAACAACACATTAATAATAGTAAACTAATCCATTTTGACTGCAAGATCAAGGAATCTCATATAGTATCTTAGAAATTTTGCAACAAAAGTGAGATGTTATTACATAATATATACAGGTCAATAAATTAGTTTGTAAATTAACCCCCTATAATACTTTATTGTACTAGATACATTTTAAAAATTACTTAGTTTCACAAGTCACAAAATTCCTCATTTATTTATAATAAACTTATCAAGTTCACATTATCTGAGGCTTTTATTCAAAGCACTGTGTCTTTGAATTTAAAATTTTAATTTATTTTTCAGTTATACATCTTTTAGTTCCCCTGTGGTTGCCAAACTATATAGAGATCAGAAATTCTGTTTTCCAAAAAACCCCACAAAACATTTTTTTTTCCCCAATTCTGGCCTTCTCCTTACTTGCCCTCTGAAAGCAAAATAAGGCAACATTGATAAAGAATTCACATTAATGGTAAATTGCAGTCATTGGCATTCAGATTAGATAGTATAGTAAATGATTCAAGTGACATCCAAACATCTTTTCTTCTCTATAAAATTGAGGTTTGTATCCAGCTTTTTAAAGAATTCAGTGTTTAAATTGGTTTCATAAATTAATGCACGCGTGCGCGCACACACACACACACACACACACACACACACACACACACACACAGCATGCGGTGAGAAAATGCCCAATACATTGGCTTAATGGTGCTTTTTATAATGAAGGGAGCATTTGGCAGAGATTGCCACATTTAATAAGCAGTCTGACTCTGTAAGATTGAAAAAAGATTTTGAGAGTTATTCCCAGCTCTGGAAATTTTCTTGAGGAAACAAAAAACCAAACAAATGCAAAGCCATTTTCCATGCCCCCAAAGAAGAGAACATTTTGAACCATTAGGTTTGTCCGTGGTACGAAACATTCTATTGGCACTGAAAGCTAGTGCGAACATAAAAGAACTACACTGAAACTGACTTTCCTACTTCCTATTGACCTTTTCTCTCAATTAAGCAGAGAAAGTTACCACCATGCCACAGACGAAGTCCATTAGCTGCCTAGCAAACATTAAATGACTCTTCACTCAACTTCTATAGCTTCCAAAATACAAGGATTCCTGAAAAAGTTCATAACGTAAGTACAATTTTTCTACCAGGAAAAGACATAAGTTGTGCATTTAATTGCAGAAATTTGAATGTTCCAACTTAAATTCATTCGAATTGAGGATTATTAACATATGAAAAATAATTAACGAAGTACCTAATTCATGACAGATGCTCATAATCATACAACAATGACATTGCAAAATTGGGATTTGCTTGACATTTTCTTTTTTTT
>NW_017732426.1:248668-261342 GCF_001890085.2 Hipposideros armiger | reverse complement strand
TGATCCCTGGTCCAGTGTTCTTTACATAGAACAATAACCATCACTCTCCTTCAGGTTGATTAAAACTATTAGAGCAAACATAATTTTTTTAAATGGCCACTTTCATGGTCACAAAATAATTTTTCACTGTTTTAAACATGTGTATGTGTGTCTTTGTTCTGACAACTAAATTATAAACTGAAAGAAAGGAACTTTTCCTGTCCCTTCCTTCTCCCCTCCCTCCTTCCCTTCCTTCCATCCTTCACAGTAATAAAAGCATTAACTCCATATAGTAGGTAGTATCCTGGAGACATGCATTAGATACTCAGGGGACTAATTGGCTTTGGTGTATCTCTGGTAGCATAACTTCAGAGTGCCATAAAAATTAGAGAACTTAGAAATGATTTAGATCAAAACTCTTATTTTATAAGGAACTGAAGCATTTTCCTGAGGTTACACGATAATTAAACTTTGACCTACTGAAACACCCGTGAGCTTCCCGAATTCCATGTGGCTGTCCAGTCGTTCCTGGTGGGCATGGGTCTTGCTTTCCCTTCCCCAGACCAAGTTCAGAGCTCCCTACATTAATTAATCTGAATGCTAAAATCTGTGAGAGAAAAGGTCTTCAAGTTCAAATTCATGGATCTTTAGCATTTCCCAATATATGTACACTAGCTATCTTCCAAATAAAGTTTAGCAGCTCTCTAGCATGGTGATATAAAAATGTCTTCAGACATATATTCGAGTAAAAAATCATATATTTATACTGAGTCTTGAGGTGCCTCAGAATTTGAAAGCACAACTGATTTATTCAAGGTAATTTTATAAATATATGCCTGCCCAAATAGATATTTCATTTAAAGTGTTTAAAACTTCCATAGATACATCAGTTAAATGGGTTTGCCATATATTTTCTCTGTCTTGGTGTATGGGTAAAATTATTTGGATACTGCGCGAACAGGCGAACAGGAGACATATAAATGCCACCATCAAACATTATCTAGCATGGAGATTAACATGGCCATTTACCTAAACATTTTAGCAGGTCTTCTTCACTCTTCTGAGAGGCTAAAATTTATTTCAATTTTTAAATTCAGTATATGTTTATTAGGGTACTTATTTTTAATGGGATGGCTAGTACATACTACTATGACAATCATCTGAGAAGCAGGTGAGGTAAAACTCTTTTTAAAAGGAAACTTCTAACATTATGTGGTGTATACCATAAATAGTTTCACAGAAGTTTAGTGTACATGTTTTTGTTTGTTTGTTTGTTTTTGTTTTTGTTTGTGTGTGTGTTTGTAGTTTTGCAAGAAAAGATTATACACACATGCATGCACAAACATACACAAACACACACTTACTTTAAGAATAAGAAATCATTTAAAAGATACAAAACAGGGCTGGCCTAGTGGCACGATGGTTAAGAATTGGCTTGGGATGCCAGAGGGCCCTGGTTCGGATCCCACATATGAGGGCCAGTGACACTGTCCTCCACAGCTAAGACGCTGAACAACAGCTTAACCTGGAGCTGGGCTGCCCTGAGTCACCTGCGACAGCGTAGGCTGCAGCCCCTGCTGCAGTGTACTGCCATGGGCTACCATGGGCTACTGTGTGTAGCCAGCAGCCAGCGTGAGCGGCCATCCAAAAGCCTGCGACTGATCTGCCTCACCCAGGAAGAGCACAATGATGGTGCCAACATGGGCCCGTGAAGCAACGTCCTCTACAACTAGACTGAAGAAGAAAAGGACAGCAACTTGTCTGTTCCCCTTCCCCCCAACTCCCCAGCGCTGTTCCCATCCCCCAATTCCCCAATAAAAAAATCTTAAAAAAAATAAAAGTAAAATAAATGATACAAAACATACAGGGCTATGAAAAAGGTGTTGGGAGAGGGAGAAGATACAGCATGTCTGGGGTGATTGTCCTTGTCCCCTGGTTCCCTAATGAGGTTCATAGATGTCCTTAACATGTGACCTGCTGGTGGCCTCCAGAGTTGAAAATATAGACTAACTCAATAAAATATCTGCCCTTTGACTTTTGGGTTTATGTTCAGAAATCCAAAAATCCTATACTGACAATCAATGCTTTTCCCACTTAAAGAAATGTTTATGACTGTTGTGCTTTTCT
Organism: Hipposideros armiger; assembly: GCF_001890085.2. Taxonomy (NCBI): domain Eukaryota; kingdom Metazoa; phylum Chordata; class Mammalia; order Chiroptera; family Hipposideridae; genus Hipposideros; species Hipposideros armiger. The sequence goes on along the minus strand of NW_017732426.1, from coordinate 259,236 downwards.
GGTTTCGGAACAAAACTCAGCACCAACAAGGCCACCTTAACAAAGGGGAGTGAGTTGGGGCTAATCTGGGGTGCTAGGTCAGAGTCAGAGAACAGGTGTTCCTGGAAAAAAAAACAAAAAAAAACCTGTTTCATGGAACTGAATGCAAATAAGTTAGAAGCCAACAAAATATTTAATGGAATTGCACTACCAAAGTTACTGGAAGCCTCACCAAGAATGTATTTCTATAATTACACCAATCTTTAGCTCACCAAACCCACTCAACAGGAAGGGGGTTGTTAAAGCTGTGCATTCCCAAAATAAGGCAGTCTTCTGCATGCCCATCCCCCAAGCGCTGATGGCAGATATGGATGACGAAGTTGCCACTACCACTTCCTGCCCCTGAGCAGACAGCTTTCAGATTTGCAGAACAAGGACTTTAGTAAACTACCAGAGCTGACAGAACTCATTATGATTATTGTCCAGCAGAATATGAAACATGCTATGAATCATTATACTGTGATTAGTTTTCCTTTTTTTTTTTGAAGGAGAGTTTTTAATGGTAGTATTTTCTATTTTCCACTATCAGAAGTTGTCAACCTTGGGTAGAGAGAAACAAAACAAAACAAACAAACAAAAACTTTTCTTTCCATGGACTATAAACAGTTTCATTCTAACCTGTTGGAAAGAACTGCACTTAAAACAGAGGTTCTGAATTTGAACTTGCGTTAGTAACTTGTAGGAGTCTTTGTGTCATCTCATTTTGGGTAAGGTACAAATATATTTCAGATAGGCATGGACATTTTTGGAAATGCCTATATATGGGAAGAACATGTGCTTGCATGGTGGGTAGCTAAAAATGTGGCCTACAGTGATATCTTTGATTGACACTCTAACATCCATTACTTTCCTAAATGAATGATAATATATCCTGATTTTCCATATTGTTTGTAGAGATAGGATAGTTCTGATAAAGCTGCTTGTGTCTCTTGGGGACAGTTTTCTCGGTCTCAAGAATGAAACACAGAAAGTTACAGATTTCTCTTCATATTAGGATGTGGTTGTGACTGGAGGTGTGGCCTGGAAATGCTGCTGTCATCTTGTTGCTAACGTGAAGTTGATGCTATCACCAGCAACGAAGAAGAATGTAGAAAAGTACCTGTGCCTTCGATGACACGATTAACCACTGAGATTCCATGTCTGGTGCTCATCCTACCTCATTCTACCATTGTGGATATTGTTTGAGAACTCTCGAACTGAGTTGTTCTGTGACCTGAAGATCAAAACATTCTACTCTATACAATAGATTATCAGTGGGTGAAATTGTGTCCAAATTTAAAATACAACTGTAACTAATTATTATTCTCTATAAAAGCAATAATATTAATGGATTACTCTAGCCTCTCCTATTTTATTGTTTTCTATTCTTTCCTGACTCTAAAATTCTAAGCCAGAAAACATATGTTTACCAAAAATAACAGGTAAAGAAATATAATTTTTTTAAAAGAAGTGTAAAGAAACCACAGGAGCTTAAAAAAATTCCTTCTAGCTCTAAGAATTTATAAACTTGAATAAAAACAAGGCTTAAACAGTAAGGACAAAACTAATGGATAAGATGTATTTTTTTTAAAGTGGGTATAGCATGGCAGGTACTATGCTAGTTATATCATATGGTCTTCAAAACAGATATTTATAGTAATCTGATTTTAGAAATAAGGAAATTAAAGCTCAGTGAAGTGCCAGAAAACATATTTCAAATCTTTCTCAGACAGAACACATTTTCTTGAAGAAATTGATTACATGCCAAAATAAAGTGAAACAACATAGATGTAGACCTTTGCTACACAAAATGGTAACTATGATCACTACTTCTAATTTTGACAATATTATATGACTTTATTTTAAATTTTAGAAGATGATGTGAAGCTGTTATTTGAAAACATAATCATTGAATCAAACTCAGAGCATTCTCTTGAGTACAATCAAGACACGACAGATTTAAAGCTTTGGGAAAGCATCTTTTGTATAATTGCTATTAACAGCTGAAGGCTTAGAAATATTTTAGAGGAAAAGACTGAAAAAAGATAGTAATTATTTTGTTCCATTTGCTCTTTCAGTCAAAGAAACATGCTTCACAAGACAATTTCAGACTATTATCAAACATATAATCTCTCATTAATTTATTACTTGAGACATGTTTTTTAATCAATTTTAGCAAAACCCTAAATTCTCTATTTTAGGGAAATGTTTCTTTTCTCTTCATTTCAATGAGTATGTTATTTTCCTTTCAAAAGTTTAAAATTAAAAGCATAATGAATCATTTCAGCAGAAAATATTTTTAAATGAAATATTTAATGAATAAAAAAAATTCGGTTCTAAAGCAATTTAATTAGAGCTTGACTATTTTAAAACCATTTCCATTTCACTAGTTGTTTATTTCCCCTGCAAATTTTTTCATAATGAGATTATTTAGCAACTGTTAAAATTTTTTAAATTATAATTTAACGGACTCAGTGATTACTGAAAACCAATCCATATTTTTATTATTAACTAAACTATGATGTATAGGGAAGTGTGGAAAATATGAATTAACTAAGAGTAATATGATTGCCATTAGATAATGCAGTCATTTATTATAACTTGATGTTCAAAAATAATCTGAGAAAGATTATAATTTACTGTCAAAGTATAAAAAATTGAAAATACATTCAAAATTTAATAATTCAAACTAATTCCAATAAAACTATTTAGTAATTAAAAAATAAGACATGTACAGTAAAATTCATGAATTCCCCATGTTCTGAGGATTATATATTCAAGGCAAAATGAGCCCTTGCATATTAGTAGACATTACTAGTATTTATCAGTGAACACTTCTTCTATCTCTACCCATTCCTCTTGGTGATATGAAGCTCTGGGTCTAGTTCTGACTAGAGGGCTGAAAGCTGAAATGCAGTATGCCTCTTCTGGGATAAAGCCCAGAATAGTCATGAGCCCACCATGGATTTTCTTTTGCTGCTGTGGTGACCAAGAAGATGTAACTACAGGATATATGGTGACTTCCATAGTCTGGGACCCTGAATGACTTTATAGAACAAAGCCCTGGCTATGTAACTGGCATGGAACAAAAGCAAGAAGTAAACATTTATTAGCATTAAACCACTGAGATTTTGTAATAATCTGCTATTGATACTTAACCTAGCCTATACTAATACAGGTCTCTTGGAAAAACATTTCTTGACAATGTTAAGATAAGGGAAAAGAAAAGGAATTTGCCAATCCATAATATATTATTGGGTTGTTGGAAAAATCATGACACATTTTTGCAATGAAATACAGAAAAAATGCGTCATGACTTTTCTGACAACCCAGTATATCTGGGAAAAAGCACCTGTTGTCATTCTACACAGAAAAAGGTTTTTTTTTTAAAGCTCTAAAAAGATCTAATTATATTGATGATTAAATTGAAATGTAATGACCTATTTTTAGCACAGGCATAATTTATGAAGAAATCAATACAAACAGGTTTATTAAAATTTGAAGTATAAAACAGATTTGTTTCTAAATCCATTCTGGCAAGCATTTTTTATATATACATATTTATATGTAAATATACAAATTATGACAACATATAATATATACAATATTATATGTAATCATTACACACACACACACACACACATATACGTAATCTCCAATATGATCTACCTACCCCAAGTTTACCAAATCAGAGTGCGGATGTACTTTTTGAAGGCTGACACCTATGTCGGGACATCAAAGAAGTAGGGGAAAGCTTGCCTCCCATTTGCTCAATAGCTTTTAACACTGATATTTCAGTAAAATATTATACAATAATAAATAATTTATTTTTATTCAGTCTAGTATCAGCAGTATTGAACAAGTAGAGAATTATGTTTGCTTTCTAAAGGCAATACTTGAAAATTATAAACATTTTAACATTCCTTCCCTTTCCTTTATTTCTCAAGATTAAAATACCAAAGAAAATTTCTAAAAATTTATTGTTTTCCTGAGTTATGTGAAGTCTGTGCAATTTTCACTTCTTAATTCAGCCTACAAATAAACATATGCTACCATGTGGAATAGAATATATACATATGTATTATCATGAATCAGATTATGTGTATTAACACCAGTCTTTAAATACATCATTAATATCAAACTGCTTGTCAGTAAAGGCAAAAAAAAAAATTGTTCTAACTATAAGATATACACTAAAATTTGAAATCATAAAATTGAATTCTATACAATTTAAAAATACATGATTTCAAACTAATGTTTTGTGAATCTACAAAATAAATTTAGCTAAAATCAGCTATACAATAAGCATTCACTGAAAATATAAAAATATACATCATTTTTCTTGCATTTTTAGAGAGCACACTCTCAACATGATGAAAAAAACATGCATTTTGGTTATAAATTATTCTAAGAAATATTACCCCTCCCTTTTTTCCCTTCCTTAGATAAAGCACAGATTGTCTTCAGGTTGAAGTAAGATTGTACTGTAAGTAATAGTTTATAAATAATAGTTTATATTTGTTGGTTTGTTTTGACAGTGTTTCTCTCTCTGAAGTAAACTCTATTAATAATTACCATTTTAAGATGAGGAAACTGATAGGAAAGGCTGAAATAACTTGTTAAAGGTCACACAGATAGGACATAGCAGAGCTGAGATTTGAACCCAGGCAGTCTGGTTTCAGAGACCGTGCATCTGTATTTATTAAGCATATGCTACACTTACTAAACCATCCACTAAAAAATAGCCATAATAATGTAAGACACAAGCATTCCATTTACAATTGCAAAACTAATTTACAACTGCAAAAACTGCTTGCTCTTTGCTTTCACCCTAGGTCAGTGTTCTCTGATGTTTCCTGAGGGTGACTTAGTCACATACAAAGTAATTTATATACAACCCCTAATACTTACAGAAACCAACAACCACTCACAGAAATTTTGCACTTTTTTACAGGCTTTGAGGAAAGGAGAGAAACTTGACATGGTCCAAGTGCATCATTCAAGATATCAGGAATGTGACCTCAAAGCATCCTTGAGACCATGAATTGAGTGTTAGACCATTTACCAATCATAGATATAGTCTTAAATGTCAATTATAATTTTTGTGTGTTAATAAAATGATGCTCACAGGGGTTACCCAGTGGCAGAACTGTTTTCTTCCCACTGGAAAATGCTGCTGACTGTTTCCTTCTTCCTACTCGCTCCCTTCTTTCTTCCTTTTCATACTTCTCCATCTGCTTTTTTTAAGTATTATCTCTTCACTTGCTGTCACACTTGACAGTTGTCCCTTTATCATGCTGCAGACTGCATCTCAGATAATGTACAGTCTTCTGTGAGATTTGAAACTATGTAACTATGTCAAATGATTCCCCTGTGGCCTAAGGAGCTCCAACATGAATAGTGTGTTGACAAATAAAAATTAAGAATAAGAGTCTTAGTTCTCACCGTTGAAAACAATAGAAGAGAATTCCCTTCCCTCCAATGTCTTAAAACATATACTTCAGAAAACTTGTAACTATGAGTACATTTTCCTCTCAATAAACACACACACACACACACACACACACACACACACACACACACACACAAACACGCGCGCGCGCACACACACAGTGCTGAAAAAATGTATCCACATTTTAGGAAAGGAAAAACTATTAACATTGTAATATTCAATATATACTGATAACAGAAGATGAATACATGTCACATTTGACTTCTGCAATTACAAGAGGTGCTCAAAGTGGTTACCATCAGTGTCCAGGCACTTCTGATTATGGTGAACTACGGCTTGAGCAACATTGACCAAAGTGTCCACTTGTATACATTCGTTGGCTCCCCTGGGGTGTGTGTGTGTGTGTGTCTGTGTGTGTGTGTGTGTGTGTGTGTGTGTGTATACACATATATATTCAAAAGATAGCATCTTTTGTTAGCTAGATAGGCCTTTTGTTGGGTTTTAGACCCGGGAACATCTTTCCTCAAAACTTAGGAGCCATCTCTTTGAAATGTAAACATTAAGGGCAATAGCACCCCTATCTCTCAGTTTCTGTTGGGCAACTTTCTGGGCACCTTGCTCAAAGCTGCAAAATAAATTCCTATCATAAAGATACAAGAAGTTTGTTTCTTCAAAAAAATAAAAATAAATGAAAAATAAAGAGAAAAGAAAAAAAAAACTAAACAAAAAAAGAAGTTTATTTCTCCCCTGGAAAAAGCCAATTAGTTAATGCAGATGGTCACCTTAATTACCAGATAAATTTAGGAGGAAGTAGTCTGTCAAGCTCTCTTTACTTGAGGGCTAGTTATTGTTTGCAGGCATACCTTGGGGATATTCAGTTCCATATTTAAAGCAAATATCTTAATAAAGTGAGTCACACAAATTATTTGGGTTCCCAGTATATATAGCAGTTACAATTATACTATACTGTAGTCTAAGTGTATAATAACATTATGTCTGAAAAATTTCATATACCTTAATTAAAAATACTCTATTGTTAAAAAATGCTAGACATCATCTGAGCCTTAGTGAGTTGTAAATGTTTTGCTGGTGGAGTATCTTGTCTGGATGTTGATGGCTGCTGACTGATCAGGGTGGTTGTTGCTGAAGGCTGGGGTAGTTGTGACAATTTCTTTAAATAAGATGACAATGAAATCTGCCACATTGAACAATTCTTCCCTTGATGAATAGTTTCTTTGTTGCTTGTGATGCTGTTTGATAGCATTTTACCCACAGTGGAACTACTTTCAAAATTGGAGGCAATCCTCTCAAAACCTGCTGCTGCTTATCAACTAAGGTTATATAATATTCTAATCCTTTGTTGACATTTCAACAATCTTCACAGCATCTTTACCAGGAGTAGATTCCATCTCAAGAAACCACTTTCTTTGCTCATCCATAAGAAGCAACTCTTCATTTGTTTAAGTTTTATCAATGAGACTGCAGCTATTCAGTCACATCTTCAGGTCCCATTTTTTAATTTGAGTTCTCTTGCTATTTCTACCACATCTGCAGTACTTCCTGCACTGAAATCTTGAACCAACCCCTCAAAGTCATCCATGAGGGTTGGAATCAAGTTCTTCCAAATTCCTGTTAATGTTGATATCTTGACCTCTTGCTATGAATCACAGATGTTCTTAATACCATCTAGAATCCTTTCAGAAGGTTTTCAATTTACTTTGCCCACATCCAGGAGAGCAATTGCTGTCTATGGCAACCAGAGTATTACAAAATGCATTTCTTAAATCATAGCACTCCATAATACATTGGCTGCAGGATGGACACTGTGTTTAGCAAGCATGAAAAAAATATTAATCTCATTGTACATTTCCATCAGAGCTCTCAGGGAACCAGGTATATTGTCAATGAGTTGTAATATTTGACAGGAATCTTTTTCTGTGCAGTGGGCTTAAAATATTCAGGTAAAACACATTCTAAACAGATGTGCTGTCATCTAGGCTTTGTTGTTAAATTTGCAGAGCACAGGCAGAATAGATTTAGGATAATTATTAAGGGCCCTAGGATTTTGAGAATGGTAAATGAGCATTGTCTTCAATTTAAGTTAACAGCTGCATTAGCCCCTAATAAGAATGTGAACCTTTGATACTTTAAAGCCAGGCATTGACTTCTCCTCTCTAACTATGAAAGTTCTAGATGGCATTTTCACCCAATATGATTATTTTGTTTCCACTGAAAATTGTGTTTAGCGTAGCTACCTTCATTAATTATTTTAGCTGGATCTTCTGGATAACTTGATGCATGCAGCTCCTCCTACAGGCTGGGGTGGTTGTGACAATTTCTTAAAATAATACAACAATAAAATCCACCATGTTGATTGAGTCTTCTTTTCATGAACAATTTCTCAACATCGATACTTGCTACTTCACCTTGCACATCTATGTTATGGAGACGGCTTCTTTCCTTAAGCCTCTGAACCAACCTCTCCCAGCTTCACACCTTTTTTCTGCAGCTTCCTCCCCTCTCTCCGCCTTCATGTAGCTGAAGAGAGAGCCTTGCTCTAGATTAGGCTTTGTCTTAAGGAAATGTTGTAGCTGGTTTGAGCTTCTATCCAGACTACTAAAACTTTCTCCATAGCAGCAAGAAGGCTGTCTTGCTTTCTTGTTATCCATCTGTTCACTGGAGCAGCACTTTTATTTTCCTTCAAGAACTTTTCTTTGTATTGACAATTTGGCTGACTATTTGGCATAAGAGGTCTAGCTTTCAGTCTATGTTTGGTTTTGACATGCCTTCCTCACTAAGCTTAATTATTTCTGGCTTTTGATTTAAAGTTAGAGATGTGTGACTCTTCCTTTCCCCTGAACACTTAGAATCCATTATAGGTTTATTAATTGGCCTAATTTCAATATTGCTGTGTCTCAGGGAGTAGGGAGGGCTGAGGAGGGGGAGAGATTTATCGATTAAGTTCCCCGTTTTATATGGGCACAGCTCCTGGAACCCTCCCAAAATTACGATAGCAAGCAATATCAAAGATAACTGATCACAGATCAATATAACAAATATAATAATAATGAATAAGTTTGAAATATTAAGAGAATTACCAAAAGGTGACAGAGACATTAAGTGAGCAAATGCTGTTGCAAAAATGGTGCCGGTAGGTTTGCTCCACGCAGGGTTGCTACAGCCCCTTAATTCGTGAAAAAAATACAGTACCTGCAGTGTGAAATAAGGAAAAGCACAATGAAATGAGGTATGACTGTATTTTGAGAACATTCATGTACTGGGTTACATGTGCGTGGCTATATAAAAAGGTCAGATTTCTGTCTTTGCAATCGCTTGGTGTACTGCCCGTGATGTGCATCACATTACAGTTTAACACTTATTCAATAATAAAAGAGCTTTCTCTGTTACAGTTGTGGAGAGGATTTCTGGGTTGGGAGCAGATTTTGTCTATGTTTTTGCCATACTAAGGTGCAAATGCTTCAGTCAACATGGCATTTTGTGCCCTTTATGGTGGCTCTCAGGAGTTCATTTATTGTTTTCAGATAAGAATGATGCACATCGCGTTTTAATTAATTTAAGTTTGGTGATAATTGGCAACTGGATAATGAGATATTACTACACATCTCATGTCACAGGTACACATATGTGGGCATACATGGCTCATACGGCGCTCCACAGAAGTAAGATATTCCATAGGGTTGGATTTTTCAGAGAGATGAGGCTTAACATTTTAAGTTAAAAAAGTCATATCATTTATTTTTTTGCTCAGTACACTTCAAAAAATATAAATAGCAGATAGCAATAGTTGAGCCCTTCTCTGTCCTTCTGTAATAGTTAATACAGAACATTACTTTAGCACATAACCTATTATATATAAATATTGCTATACTTGACTAATATACATTGACATATCCCTCGATAAAGAAAAACATTAGGCATTTTTTACCCTATAAGAGTTCACTGTTAATTTTCAGTAGTTAAAAGGGACTTCATGACTGAAGAGTGTGTGTGTGTGTGTGTGTGTGTGTGTGTAATTAAATATAACTATGCTCTCAATTGCTCAATAATGTATATTGAATGCATTTTGTACCCTGTCCACACCCCCTTTATTAGGCCCAGTTGCTATGCGTGTTGCCTGTTAAAGGCTCATAGCTGCTTCCTTCCTTGGAGAATTTCCCTTTGCCTACAAGAAGCTGCTTCCCCTGGGAGATTACCAGCTCTCTTCCCCAAAGTCAATGCCTGATACATGAAGGTGCAAAAGGCCGGACTCTTTGCCTCAAAGTGAGATCCGATGGTCAAAGTCATGCTAGCTTCAGAGCCTCCTGCTGTCCACAGGGGATCGTACTGACTCTAGACTCCAGCAAACACCACATACTTTTTTTTTAGCTGAGCCATCCTGCCACGTGTTAGCAGCTCAGTGGCAGCTCAGCTTGGGCCGTGAATCAAACCGGCGACACTGTTGTTCAGAGCTTGCACTCTTGAGGGAGCTCTTAACCAACTGAGCCACTCGGCCAGCCTGCAAACACCACATTCTTTTTTAGATATGTCCCCTGCCTTCATTCACTTTCCTCCCTCATCTTGAGAACACACCATCAAAAAATATTAGAGAAAATGCCTGAAAGTATAATAGGCATTTTCTTCTAATATTTTATATTTGTATATATGCATTTATAAAGATACGCCTAATTAGAGTTTACTATATAGTGATTATATTATACATTCTGTACCCTATTTTTTTCCACTTAATACGTCTAGGGTCTAGCTACAATAGAAAAAGAAAGTTTTAACTGGCAAATTTCTGGTACTCTCTCCATTCATATACTCTATTCTGCTTTGAATATCCCTATAGTACCTACTAGACTGTACCTTGCACAACAGTCATGTGCATATAAGTCATCCCCTTAGTTGTATAAATATCCTAAGGCAGGAACTAAATTAAATAATTTTGCATGCCATCAAATGGTTAACATGGTGCCTTGTACACATCAATTTTAAAAAGCAATTCAGGGCCGGCTGAGTGGCTCAGTTGGTTAAGAGCTTGCTCAAGGATGTGAGCTCTGAGCAACAGGGTCACCAGTTCAATTGCCAACCTGAGCTG
>NW_017732426.1:236973-248595 GCF_001890085.2 Hipposideros armiger | reverse complement strand
AACTGCATAAGTAAATAACAAGGACAAAGCCAGAAGACAATATAAACAAACACAAAGGAGATCCACATACAGATTTTAACACATGGACTTTAACATAATTGTAATTAATATGTTAAAAAATTACATGGTAAGATAAAAAGTTTCAACAGAGAATTAAAAATTATGATACAAAATCAAATGGGTTGAAAGATATGTAACTGAAACTTTATATCATTAGATGGGGTTCACAGTGAATTCAACACAGCTGAAGAGAAGATTAGTGAAGTGAAATACGGGTCAGATGAAAATATTAGGATGAAACATGGAGAGAATAAACAATGGAAATACAGATAAAAAGAATAAGAGACATACGATATACGGTGAAGCATTAACATATATGTAATTGGAATCCAAAACTAAAAAGAGGGGATGGGCAGAAGCAATATGTGAGGAGGTACTAGATCACATTGTTTCAAATCTAGCCACAGATTTGAACCACAAGGAAAACAAACAGAAAAACGAAAACAAACAAACAGAAAATTCTATGTAAAGGTACATCAAGTTACTAAAGGTCAAAGAAAAAGGTTAAAGGCAGTCATAGGAAAGACACATTAGTTTCCAAAAAGCAGTAACAAAAACTGACCAAAAAGAAACCAGTAAATAAAAGTGATAAAAATAAAAATAACTCTAATCATGGAACTCTATTTTCATTTAAAATATGCTTTAAAATACATTGAAATAGTCATTTTAGGGGAAAAAAAATTAGAGAGAAACAGAGAGAAAGAATTTATCACCAGCATACCCATATTAGAATAAATAGTAAGAAAGTTCTTTAGGCATTAGGATAAGATCTCAGAAGCACAGAAATGTAGGCATGTATAAAGTTCAAAGGAAATAGTAAATGTCTGTGTAAATCTTTTTTTTTTTTTAATTCCCTATGCTTTACTTTACATCCCCAGGACTATTTTGTAACTACCAATCTGTACTTCTTCATCCCTTCACTTTTGCACCCAGTTCCCTAACCTTCCTCCCAGCTGGCAACCATCAGTTTGTTCTCTGTATCTATGAGTCTGTTTCTGTTTTGTTTGTTTGTTTATTTTGCTCTTTAGATTTCACATATAAATGAGAGCATATGGTATTTGNAAAAAAAAAAAAAAAAAGGAAAAAAGCAATCCAAACAAAATATACTAGTGATAGTATTAATTTTATAGTTATGAATACAAAAAGGTCTAAAAGGATAATTATCAAAATCACAATTACCAATTAATTACTATATGAAAACAATATTCTTCAAAAGCTTTTTAATCTCCTGAATTCAACTATTTTATCAAGATGTATTTGAAAACACATTTCACCTCACATTCGCTCTGAATGAGTTTTTACTTCCTGTAAAGTCATTCTTTTCTTTTCAGATTCGGCATCTAACACTCTGATGTATATAAGTTCATATTAGAGACACATTCAACTCACAAATCATAAAAATAAGCATTTAAGAAGTTTCAAATTGTCAATTGTATAGTTTGAACTAATCCTAAATGGCAATAGGTTAGCATTTTAGAAGAAGGCAACTTATCTTAAATTTTTCTTTACTCTGCTGCAAATTGAGTTGTACAAGGGTAACTCCCAGGGGAAGGGTGCTTAGAGGAGAAAGCTAGAAAAGAGATGGACAGTTTTCCAATGGTAGAAGTGACAGTAGATTTCTTCTGCCTCCCTGTAGGTGACAGTAGATATTTATTATGACGACTATACCTAGGAAATCATTTGGGCTCCTCTGTTTTCATGACAAATACATTTATCAAAAGTATTACCTCTAGAAGATGATGGCTTTTTTCTTAAAGAAAAAAAAATCCATCAGGCAATTTTACCTTACTCAGATTGGCACATTTAGATCTACCAAATCACTTAAACTGTAACCTATTTTCCCATCAACTATATTGACGCAGACCCACACAAGCAATGATACGTACCTCTATGAGGTTAATACCGTGTTTCTTAGGGAGTACAATTGAGCTCAACTAGCATACACAGAATTATTAAGTTTAGTATAGATCTACAGTCCGAAAAATGATGTATTTGTCTTGCATGTTCTGTAACATTTAAATCTTAGGGAACTAGGTGAGAAATTGTAGAAGTGATCATTAAATAATAACACTTCACAGTTATAAATGCTTATAATGGGATGTGTACTCATTTCATCTTCACAACTACCTAATGAAATAGTCAGTACTGTCATCATTGCCACTTTGCCGGTGAAGAATCTGAGGCACAGAGATGTTAAGTAACTTGGTCACAACCGTAAGGCCAAGATTGGAACTCTTGTGCTCAGGTGCCACAGTTTGTGTTTCTAACCATTCGGATGTACCGACTCTCATAAGACATAGCAAATAATGAGGGAGACAAATAGTGGACTTGGGTCATACATGCTCTAGACCTTGAAGTCCCTAAAGTCTGATAGGTACCAGCCCTCCCACCCACCACTGACGATCATGCAGTTCTCAGCTACGGGGCTTCCTTTGCAGGTCACTTGATAACTACTGATAAAAACAGATCCAGTTCCAAGGGATTGTTATATTTCTCATTTTCTTGGCAAACCTGTACTCAACTCAATTCGCTTTGCCTTTACCCCGACTTTCTGTCATCTCTCTCTAATACTCCCATTGCCATGAAGTAATCTGTGTTCTTTCTCTTGATCCATTCCCCCAATTGCTCCTCTCTCTCCCAAATTGTCTGCTTTATCCCTGGAAAGCCTGTTTCACTGTAAATAAACTCCTCAACATCATAAACTGTTTGTGAGAACACTCAGTTCAATATTTGACCTACCTGAAACCTGGCCCTCTCCCAAGCACTTGGATCCCCCCAAGTTCTTTAACTTGGAGGTACCTCTTTCTCAGCACTCAATAGGACAGCTTCTCAATTATCACCCCTCCATCATCTGCAATATTCCTCTCATCTGTGAGGCCCAAGTCACCCTCTACCAATCCTTGTGTCTATCAACTTCCACCTCCACAATACTGGCCTTCATTTACTGGAGACCTTTTCATTGGACTTCAGTTATTTTCTTCACCACTACCCTGACATCATCTGGCTGACTAGAGTGTCCAAATATATGATCCCAACAACAATGTAGCCACTCAGTTATTTGAGCTCTTTTTCTGGACTGAGATTCTGTCACCCTGGTAGGCAGAATTTTGGCCCCATGATCTATGCCAGAGGTGGCAAGCAGATGCTTATGTTATATCACATGGCAAAAGGGACTTTGCCAATGAAACTAAAATTGCTAATCATTTGATTTTAAGATAGAGAGATTATGTGGCATTACCTGTGTAGGCCCAATATAATCACACAAGCTCTAAAGAGTAGTTTTTTTCCCACATGAAGGCAGAAAAGGAGATTCAGAAGAGATGCGGCAGGAAGGGGAGTCAGAGGGATACCATGGGTGAGAAAGGCTTCATGAACTGTTGTAAGGAGCACTGTGACAAGAAATGTAGGATGGCCTAAGTTGCTGAGAGAGGCTCCTGGCTGATAGCCAGCAAGAAGATAGCAACCTCAGCCCTATGGCCATAAGGAAATTAATTCTGCCACCAACCTGAATAATCGTGGAAATGGATACCTTCCCTCCATCCTCCTCACCCTCAGAATCACCAGATAAAAGCCCAGGCCACTGACACCTTGATTTTTGCCTTATGAGGCCTGGATAAGAGAAACTAGACCGATTCCCATGCTAGATTTTTGAACTACAAAACTGCAAGATAATACATTTGTGTTATTTTAAGCTGCTAAATGTGTGGTAATTTGTTACCACAGCAATAGAAAACTAACATACTACTGCTTTCTACACACTTTGCCTCAGTGCCTTCAGAGTGTAATTCCCTCAGTCAGAAACACTCTTCTTTCACCTCTCAAGCCTCTGCATGTTTCAGTCCTCAGAAACCCTGCTCCCCCATGGATTATTGCTATATGTCCCAAAGCCTAGAAAATATGCAACATGGCTGATACTTACAAGTATTTGTTCAATGTTTTTCTTCCCTGCTATACTGTTAGTAGCCATACCACTGATTGTTGTCATACTATATCCGACGCCCTAACATAGTATCTAAACTTAGTAGACATTCAATAAAATTATATTGGACAATAATTTAATAAAAAGACAGGAGAAATGGAAAAATAAGCTCACTGAACATGGCTATGAATTTGCCAAGATTCATTTATAATAAATGAATCTTGGCAAAAATCTACTTTGCCACAGCACTAAAATTCAATTAAAGCATATTGCTTTATGCCAAAAATGTAATAAATGTTTCAGTGTCTGGGCAGCTTTATAAATATACACATATCAATCACCCAAGTGTATAAATTCACAGAATTATTTTATTGTTATTATAATTATTAACTTAAATCACATAGTAGTATAGAAAGGTACAAAAAATATGGCGCTAATAAAATTCTATTAATGTAATAAAATTGCTTTAATGCTTTTAGCAAAAAGAGTTCCTTTTCCATTTGTACTCAGTACGAATGTATGCTATGTTTATACTGTGTGAACACATTCCCAAATTAAAATACAACTTATGATTGAAAGCTTAAAGGAGACACACTAATCACAAAATTATATCACTACATTAAGTTCCATTTTGAATTGCTTGTCATTTAGCTGGAAATTTGCAATTAAATGAGAAATCATCATGTTGTTTCATTAGTAAATAATGAAGTACATAGACAACATTGTATTTGTTTCATATTTCTATTATATGCATAACATCACTGTTTTTAAATTAATCCTTTGCCTCTTGAAAGTTAATATCAAAAATAAATGCCCCAAAGTAGTTATGTGCATAAAATAAATCTGCAAACTAGAGTTTCTTTCTTTTTTTTTATTCTCTAAACTGGAAAACCAATTCTTATCTTTAAAACAGTAGTAGTACACTTTTCATCTTAGACACTAGTTTTGCTTTCAAACAACTAGAAAATACTTTAAAATGTTGTGTCTGGAATTGAAAACATTCATCCTTGAAATCTAATATTTTGTCTTGGTTATACAGCTAGAACTAATATCTAAACTAAACATCTGTCCATCAACAATGTATTATTGTAGGGAATAACATAACTGGCAATCTTATATTTTAGGTTTGACTTATGTATCTTTAAAATATTTTAAAATAAATATTGCAGAATATTTTAAAGAACAGTATAATTTAGTAATTCTCAAATGGTTCTCAACATTCAAATAATTGATATTTTAAAGTCCCTCAGGTGATTTCTATATGTAGTCATGATACCCCAGTACAGTAGGAATATTTGGGTTTTGGAACTGAGCGGGCATGTGTTTTAGCCCAGGTTTCACCACTTATTAACTGCTCACTTGATGGAAATAGTGCACATGATTGGACCTCAGTTTTCTCATCTATGAAGTGAAGTTAATGTTACCTACTTGATTAGAAAATTGTAAAAATTAAATTAAAAAAATGTATAGAAAATTGTCAACTGTTGACCAAAACAAATTATTATTTTATTTCCTTTAGGAATGGTAACATACACTAACAAAGCATTGCCTAAGAAAAGGAAGAGGGTATCTATTTCATCTTCCTGCCAAAAATCAGGAAGCCAGCCTAAGATGATTATCCAAATTTCCTTTCATAGAGAACAAAAGCATGACAAGCTACTGCCACTTAGGGGTTTCAATTCCTGAAATAAATACTTTATCTTTAAGGTACTAGAATATGATTTTGGTGCCTGAGTATTTCTAAGCAATAATAATAATGAAACTGCCAAAGAAAGAAAACATGATTTAAGAGGCATCCTTGGATCCTGATAAATTCCGAGTCAGATATTGTGATATCACTTTAACGCATGGCTTGCAGCTTCAAAAGTACCCGCGGTAGCAGGTGTAAGACAGCGATAGATTTGGTAAGACCACTGGCTTTTGTTAAAACTCTTTTTCCTAAAAATAGGTTATAATTATTTATAACATTTCTCCCTAAATTACATGTTAGCTATGGAAATGCAAATCATATGTAGTTCAAACATTGTGCACTTTACAAGAATTTCTCAACGGGTTAAATAACCCCCAATGCATGTTAAACACCTTGGGAGGTGCATTTGACTTAATATAGTAAACTAACAAAATAAGTTTTTTTATTAAGTTTAATCTCAGAATGATACAATTAGAAAACCGTAAATAAAGGTCATTTAGTATGAGTAAAAAGATAGACAGAAAATAAAAATGACTTATCCAAGATAACACAGTCGGTGAGTAGCAGAGCCTATATTGGAACACTAATGCTCTGATACCAAGTTGTTTTTTTCCCCTTATAAGGGTTATTTAGAAGAAACAAGTCTATTCTTACAGCTTATAAGCTGTCACTTAGGAATGATCTAATATAAATCTTTTATTTTTTAAGCAGAATGCAGCAAAGGCTACCTTTCTGTTTACTCAACATGGAAGCATCATTTTTTGATACTTCCTACATTGTATTCAGTTAACATACTTATATATTATAAGAATAGAAACCATTTGTGTAAAATCTCTGTTTTCATAATTTTCAGTAAGACCTGTAACAAACAATCACATGTAGGACACTATGATATTTTAGGAAATTTTGGAGTTATCCCACTTGTCTCTCTAACCTGTGCCAGAGACCAATAATTGTCAATCAGCACTGGGAGGTACCCCTGTATAGCTAACATTTATCATCTCATGCTACAGTTAAGTTCATTTCATTGTCTATTGTTCTTAAACCTTCTTTTCTTCTGGTTAAATAACCCCTATAAGTTTAATGCTTCCTCATAGAAAGCATTTCCATTGTGTTTTCTGTTCTATTCTTCTACTGCCTTTCTAGTGATTTGCCCACAAATACATTTGCCAATTCTCCCAGGGGAATATAGAAAAGCAACTGCACACTGTTGACAAAAAGAAAGAAAAAAAAATCTGCAAAACTTTGTTCAAATTGAGATCCTTGTGATTAACAGAATAAAAGTATAATTGACTACCTTCATGACTGCCAACTATTCTAAATGCTAGAGCAGCTTTAAAAACACACAATGTGATATATAGATGATGTATCACAGAGTTGTACATTTGAAACCTATGTAACTTTACTAACCATTGTCACCCCAATAAACTTTAATTTTAAAAAAGTCACACAATGGGCCGGCCGAGTGGCTCAGTTGGTTAAGAGCTCGCTCAAGAGTTTGAGCTCTGAGCAACAGAGGTTCGATGCCAGCCTGAGCTGAGCAGCCGCTGAGCTGCCAACAGGTGGCAGGATGGCTCAGCTGAAAAAAAAAAAAAAGTCACACAATAATTTAAAGGAACGAGATAGGAGATTCTTAGATAAGTTATAATTCGCTTAAAGTTGGGGAAGGCAGTAATAAAGAAATGAAAGTGTTTATCAGTCTATTAAAATAATATGAATGATTTTGAGAAATACAGTATATCAGAGATTAGAAATCAAATGTTCTTCCTTTATTTTAATGAAAAGCACTGTACTTATTTATTCCAAGAAAGTAGCAACAATCATACCCCTATCTTTATTGAGCACTAGTTAAGGGTCAAGTGTTTCATATACATTTATATTATTTACTCATCTTAAAACTTCAAGACAATTATTAATATACTATTATACATAAGAAAGATTGGAGGCACTCAGATTGCAAAATATGTTAAAAGTCTACACTGTGCAAGAGGTGGGATTGAATGGCAGCCCATTTGCACAGTGCAGTTGTTTGCATCCAGCATTTCTACTTTGGCAAACCTTAGTGACTCTGCTTTAAAATTCATTTAAAATGTATTTTAGAAAGAGATTAGAAATCATAAACAACTTATTTTATCTAAATCCTATAAATTTAAATAAAAATCATTAGTTAATGTTGCCCTTATTTTCCTATTTTAAAAAGGCTAATACAATTGGCATATATGATTTTATGCCTTACATAGCCTGTATGACTTATATGACTAAATGGTTATTAAATAAGACATAACTTGAAGAATATTGCATATCAATTTGGTATGTTCTTGTGGCACATTTTTCTTAATATCCTCAGAAGTTTTGCTATTTCTTCTTTAAGAGTGAAGTTTTGATCTCTGAAATAACCATTTTTATGTCTAACTAAAAAATTTAATTACACATGCTCAGTACTTTTCCTCCAACATTTTGTTGTGAAAAATGTAAAGCAGAAGTAACAGTTGAAAGAATCATATTATAAATACATATATATGAGTATCTGTCCCTAATTAAATAATTAAAGTTTTGTTATATTTGCTGCATCATACATAAATGTATATGTATACATACATATTCATTTCTCTCTCCCTCTATCCATCCATCAATCTATCTTTTTTTGAGACAGTTCAAAGTAAATTATAGATATCAGGAAAGACTTCAGAATACAAATGATTAACTAGAGTTCAATATACATTTACAGCTTTTTTTAAGGTAAAATTCACATACAGCGAAATGTATGTCTCTTAAGAGTACCAACCAAATACATTTTTTAACTTTTCATTAAAAATCAGGACAGCAAGAGTACCACGTTAAATTTATCTATTTGGCTTATAAATATATTTAGACAGGCAACCTTTTAAAGTTAAAATACTACATGAAGTAATAAGAATATAATGACTGTACAAAGAAAACTAGTTAGATAATAAAATTAATTATATAATATTGATAAAAATATAGCTAGCTATATGAATCATACAGTTACAATAATAAAAAGGTTAATGATAATAACAGCAGATATTTGAGCCCACAGAAAATAGTTTGGAAGTACAGTAGTACTGATGGCGGTGACAGTAGTGGTGATGGCAGTAGTGGTGTTGGTGATGGTGGTGGCGGTGATGATGAAAAGAACCATAACTTTTTTTGAATGACTAACATGTTCTTTGCATGTATTAGATCATTTAATTTTAATTTTATGAAGTTGGTACAATTGCCATCCACAGGGAAAAAGAAGTTACTTGTTCTGGGTTACCCACTTTGAAAGTGGGAGGAGAGAGATTTATATTCAGAAAGCCCCACCCAGAATTAAAACTTTTAACTGGGCACAAAGGCAAGTGTGTCATTTGCCTGATTATTTGCTGGCTTCTTCAGTGGGTTGTGCTAGCAAGGTAGCAGCATCAAGAGAATACTCTCCCAGAAATGTTGGGATCAGTTGAGAAACCTGCTGTGACTCAACCAATCCCACTGTAACATTAATTGAGCAGTAGGCTTTCATTGTCACCTGAAGCTCTGAAAAAAGTCTATCATATCTTTCATTATTTTGAGAGCCAAGCTCACAATAGAAGGATTATACATACCACTTTTTGTTATATTCCTCAAACTACATTCAGAGGCAAAAACATAAGAAGGCAAATATCATATGTGCATATATAATATATACACTAGTGACTCTTTATGATTGTCATTTGGTCTCTAACTAATTAAGACTGCGTGGCTATAGATAACACCACTAAGATTTTTAATTCATGAAGTGCTGAGAAGGATCAGACTCAGTGGTCCCAGACTAAATTATGTGCCTCATGAAGAAAATATCCACTTTCAGTATACTTAAATGTTTATTGGCTCTTTATGCATAAATGCACAGCTTTAATCTGAGTTGCCAAATCTTTTTTTTTTTTTAGTTATTCCTAGAGAAAAGTTACACAGAATTATTTGCATAAATATGGCTGACAGTAGGAATAACCAGCTGCTAATTCAACAATATTACATTGAATTTCAAAAAGAGAAACACTAAAGGCTTGACAGTATTCGATGATCTAGTCAACTGATGGTTTATGCAAATTCAGGTAATGGCAAACCAGCTACATAACTCTGTTCGTAACCCAGTGACTTAAATAGTTGAAAGTTCAGTAAATAAATGTTTTGTTTGCTTCGCTCATATAAATAAGTTGTATAGTTTGAAGATACAAGACATATTTGTTTACTGGCCTTTCTCTCATTGATGAAGTATTTTCCTAGAGTCTTCTATTTTAAAGTAATTTGCCCAACTAATGCAAAAATAGGTTTTGGCTGTAATAAACAACAATATAATAAAATTTGGATAGTGACAGCAGAAACTGCCATTGGACTTTTTGTTACATAAGAAAAAAATATATAATCATGTTTTAAATATATTTTATAAAAATGTTAAACCAAGACAATGAAACTCTTCTCTAAATAGGGAAAGAAAAATGAAAAGATTATAGATAAGTTTAGTTATTTTTATCTCATTGTGGTGGATTAGAGAAGAAGTTGGCAATTTTTTTTTTCCTTTTTCTGGAAAAGACCAGACAGTGAACATGTTAGACTTTGCAGGCCATACAGTCTATCACATCTATCTCATTCTGCCCCAGGTCTGCCTTTGCAATAGGAAAGCAGCCATAGACAGCATGTGACCAAATAGTTGTGGCTGTGTCCCAATAAAACTTAATTTATAAAAACAGGTGGCAGGATGCATTTGACACACAGAACATAGTTCTCCAATTCCTGGATTAGATGGTTGCTTCTACTAAGAAAAACTAGAAAAGTCTGACCAAAACCCCAATCTGTTCGGAGACCTCACAAGGCTACCAATATAGCCTTGAAAAGTCAAAGACATGAAAACTCAATATTCCAGAAAATAACAGAAGCCAGAGAAATAAATGTGACATTTTGTGCCAGTTTTATGATTGGACCCTGTGACAATTTAATATATAGTTGGTTTCTGCCAAGAGTTTCTTGGTACATAGCTCCTAAAACCCTTGGAGTCCCCCAAGTGATAAGTGCTTTTGTATGCTAATGAGATGGCTGGTGGCTGGAGGCTCCTAGTTAGCCTCAGGAAGAGGGCTGGTTGCAAGTGAAGCCAAGCATGTAATCAGAGGGATAAGAATTTCAGCCCAATCCTCCAACCTCCAGGGAGGGGAGAGGGACTGGAGACTGACTTAATAACCAATGGGCAATGGCTTAATCAATCACGCCTACTTAATTACCCCTTTATAAAAATCCTAGCCAGAGATCTGGAGAGCTTCTAGGTTGGTGAACACATGGAGGTGCGGGCAGGATGGCATACCCAGAGAAGGCATGAAAATGCCATGCCCTTTCCCCCATTTCTTTCCCTATGCATCTCTCCTGTCTGGCTGTTTCTGAGTTGTATCCTACTATAATAAACCAGTAATATAGTAAGTATACTGATTTCCTGAGTTCTTTGAGCTATTTTAGCTAATTATCAAACACAAAGAGGGGGTTTTGGAAAACTCTTATTTATGGCCAGTTGGTCAGAAGCATGGGTGACAACCTGTATTTGAGATTAGTGTCTGAAATGGGTGAAGGCTTGTGGGACTGAGCCCTTAAATTGTGAGACCTGATGTTAATCCCAGGTAGATTGTGCCAGAACTGAATTGAATTGAATTGAACTGAACTGAAATGAATTGAAATAAATTGAATTGTACAACACTCAGTGTCTGCAGAGAACTGAAGAATTTGTTGGTCTGGGGAAAATCCCCACATATCTGGTGTCAGAAGTGCTGAGTGTGGTAATAGAGAGAAGAGGAAGGAGTTCATCCTTTCAGAGTCATTTGACAATTTAAAAGTAAAACCTGAAAAATTGAGCAGAAAGCAGTGGCTGAGAATGAAAGATCTTAAGCAGAGTTATTAGCAGCAAGGCTGGGTTAAGAGGAAAGTATTGGAATTC
>NW_017732426.1:214971-234958 GCF_001890085.2 Hipposideros armiger | reverse complement strand
TATTAAGATCATACATTTCAGTTCAAATATTTTAGTACTTAATTAAAGGCAAACAAAATACAGTCTCCAATGAAAAGATAAAGCTTTTTAAATCTGAAGTTTAAGAAAAAAAAGGCAACTATATTCTATTATTAGAGACACATGTAAAATATATAAGAATACAGAAATATTTAAAAAAAGCGCATGAAAGATACATACATACCAGGTAAATACTAACCAAACTAGTACTAACAGAAACTAGTAGTTATACTGATACTACACTAAGTAGACTCAATACAGGTTTAATAGAGATGAAAACATATTATAATAATTATTGTATATGTTATAATAATTATAAAGGTGTCAATCCATCCAATAATATGGTTTCAAAATGTATAAATTGAAAATTGACAGAACAAAAAGGAGAAATAAAAAAGATCTTTTTGGGGTACATTTAGATAGTCCAAGGACTTTTTTAAAATCTATTTTGTTGATCAACAACAACTTTAAAGACCATTAAAAATAAAAATTTTGAATACTAACATGTCAACTGAATGCATTTTTTTCTCATTAAGGAGATAGATGAAATATAGAGCTGGTCAAAACAATGAGGGGAATGGGGAATAAAATAAATTAAAGCATGCTTTTCTAGACTTGTTGAGGCAGGATGTTAACAAAAGAAAAAGGCTAAATATATCATAACTACACATACTCTCTTAGAATGTCTTGTCATGTATATTCTGAGGATGTTTAAGGCTGTAAGATAATATAAAATGAATAATGTCTCTGTTTGGATCAAGTGTTTAATCCCATCTTTCTATTTGTCATTTAAACTCTGAATAACTACCCACCTACATGTTCATTCAAGCTATATTTTGGCTAGTCTCAAAATTTTATTAAAAGTTCTTCTTCATAGTGCCCAAACTAGGACCCATGAAAACGCTAAGTTGAAAATTATAAAGAAACAGCCTACATTGTCAGGACCAATCTGAAAACACAGTGGATTTTCAAAGAAAGACCTAAGTCAGACCAAGTTAAATCAGAATTTTCTAGATCTGATCATACTCGTCCTCAGATTTTCACAAATGCACTCCAAATAGTAGGAAAAAAGAGAAACATTTTGTATTTATAGGATGGACAAGAAACACAAAGGTTAAAAAACAGAATGTTTTGTTTTAATGTGAATGAAAAGAGAATAAAAGCTTTACGAAGTTCTCTTTTACCAACCAGCAAAAAGTTATCATAAAAACCATAAAAACACTAGACTTTTATTGTCCTTTCATAAAGCACACTCCAAAATGTGCTGTAGAAATTTGTTCATAAAATGCATCTTTCATCTCATCAAACCGGGACTCTTCAAAGGGCAGCTAATATGAGGATCCTATTATAAAATTTTATTATGATTAAATATCCATACCTAAGATAAACAGAGAATCATTGTATTCTTTATTGAACCTGTTAAATCTGACATGAGAAACTCAAAACTAAAATTCATATAACTACTCTCACAAATCACCAGGCAAGAGATCAAACATACTAGTTTTTCCTGTGGTGATATTAATGCCATCTAGAGGCACAGAACAGAGTATATGAAATCTAACACTTATTTTGAAATATAAACAATTGTAGAATAATCCAAATTTAAATATCGAAACTTACTATTTCACAAGATTTCATTATAAATGATTCTGCTGCTTTCTTTATATACTGAAATGAATTATAATTTCTGAAGGCAAGAACCAGTCTCACTTTTATTTATCTTCGTCCTCTCCACCCCACCCATCCAGTGAAAATCTAGGGTCTGGCCAGGCCAGCATCCCTTCCAAATCTCTTTGTCTGACAAAAGCACCATACAGAATCTTAACACTTTTTAGTTTTGTGTGGCAATAGATTCCCAAAGAAGTTTAAGTTGGACATGATTCCTTCATTTACAAACAGAGATGTGGCTAATATATCTCAAGGAACTAAGACAGTGTTAGGAATATAATAAGGTCTAAATAAATAGCTTTTAAATAAATGAAATCTTGTCTAGAAACTTTGTCCAGAAACTTAGACAAAAGAGTTAACTTTGTCTAGAAAGATAGCTTCTATTAAGAAAACGTAAGCAGTTTTTAAAAGCTTAAAATGCTATGCAAATGCATACAGGGCATTTTTAGAAATACAGCAGCACATATTTAGAAACAAGCAATGAAGATTTAAAATGTAAAATACAGATATGTTAATTGAAAATATATGTATAACATTTAAATATTCAAAAATATGTTTAATATATAAGAAAACACTAAAATTATTAAAAATATGAGTTAGAATATGACATAAAATGAGATATAAAATATAAAAAATAATACAGAAATTCAAAAATTTGAATAAAAAGTGATAAGGATTCCCTTTTAATAATATAACGTATGGAAAATTATAAAACCTAGGTTATTCTATTAGGTAAACTACTCTTAATATTAGCCTTTGGGAAATATTGTTAAATAAAGTATTCTAATGAATTAACATAGTCTTACTTCAAATTTGCACCATAACATGAACAAAAGTTGAGAAATCTCACAATTACCCATGATTCAAATTGACTAAGGCTTTTTGAAGAATAACATATTTTCACAAAAATATACAACTGCACTACTTTATACATTTTAAAATAAGAGAAAGAAATTATTTGTGGAAAGTAGAGCATCAAGATGCCTCAAGTCTTATAAAATACAAAATAGGTACTGTTGTAACCAAATTTCCTGGGAACGCCTAAAATTATGTAAAAAGTAATGAATTTCAAAATTTTATTCAGGTTTATAAACTGATATTCCATTGTGCTGAAATATTAATATTAATAACTGAGTCTGACATGAGTGTCTATCATAATTTTAACTTAATTCATTTTTTGTTTCTTCAACACTATGTTTGTTTCATTAAAATACTTGTTTGCCTTTCTAGGATAAATACTAAAAACAATAAATTTATATCACGAGATAAAAGAACAAAGCATAGAGATGTGCAAAGGGAAAGTCAGCTATCGCCCTCTACTCCCCTGTTCCATCTGAGGTAACCTATGATACCAGTGTGATGAGTATCCTTTTTATGTGCCCATGGCTTTACAAATCTGTAAAACATAGAAAAAAATATACAAACATACAAAGGCACACTTTTTATAAAAAAATATTCTATATTTATGACAATGCAACTTGCCTTTAAGAGTAAATAACCTATTATCATTAAAAATAAAAACAATCACACAAAAAACCTGCACTGTTTTCATAATTGGAAATTCAAAACATGATTTTATTTTTTTTGGAAGTATGAACTTGCATTCCAAAAGAAATCTCTTTATGAAAATCAGTAGGTTGTCTGGTAAGAAATATATGGCAGTTGAAAGACTTGTTATGTATGCAAACGGATCACTAATTATCTCAAAATAGCCCATAAATCAGCAGAAAAAGTATTGATGAATCTGACAGATGTACCCTTTCAGTATTATTTTATAATTACATTAAAATATTCTTATAAGGATACCACAAAACTAGAAAGTGTCAATTCTAGTATTAACATGTGAGCTGTGTTATTTTACTGCATACTTAACCATCCTGAAATATAAACATTATATTTCTAAATATATTTAATTTATTTACTTAAGAATTAAATTTATTTATAATTTTTAAAAATTTTAATTCATTTGTAAGTTATTTCTAAAGAAAGAAAATTGTGCACATGAACTCTGAAAAGAACCATGGAAGGTCTAAGATTTAATCAATAAATACGAAGTGGCATGCAGCTGTTTCACAGATACTAGCGGAAGACTTGAGACTCCCTGACAGGGACACACGGACTTGATTCCTCCGGATACAGCAGGCAGCACGAGCTTAATGATTTCATCAGCATCCCTTGTCCACCCAACCCCCAAGTCCCACTGCAGGTTCTGTGGAGCAACACAGGTGAGTACGGTACATACATCATGACACAGCTAAACAACCCCAAATTTATAAAATTACAATATTTTAAAAGTGGTGCTAGCAAGCTGCCCAAACTGTGTCCTAGAGGGAGACATTATATGTATAGCTCTGATCAAAAAGTAAATTTGCCCCCAGCCTTAGAGGGAGACACCATCTCTGTCTTCCAAGCTCAATCAATGTGGGTTTGCCGTTGAGTATTATTATTAATAACACCTTTAGGTCAATTAGCATAGTAGCTTCTATGGGTGTTGGTTTTGCTGCTGGTTTAATAATGTTTAATATAATCATACAAAATTAAATATCTTAATATTTGATCTATGTACATTTATGTGTCAATTTACTTTTTTCATCATTCTTATTAAAGTTTTAGGGCTTTAGTTTTTCTTTCTTTTTGTACTGAGAGTACTAAAATCTTAAAAAAATAAAATTCAAAAACACATGAGTCTGGTTTTTTTATCTTGTACCAGAAATCAGGATTCAATTTTATAATAATTAACATGTACTCCATAACAATCTGTACAATCACCTCAGTTATAATCTAAAAAATATATTCAAGGCACTTACTTCAATAATAAAATTGTCTTCCTTCTCTGCACTATGCATATACTCTGTTCATACACTGAAAAATATTTAGTCGGCACCCCTCTATCTATGGTTTTGCTAGGTGCTCTAAGAAATACAGAACAAAGATGTGTTCCCTACCTTAGAATATATGCACTGATCTTAGTACCAAATAAACTGTAGTTCAGGGATATGAATGATTAAATGCATATAAGAATAAATATGAACAGTAAGGAAGACTTATTAAAGAGGTAAAATTTAAGGTTAAGAATTTACACAGGCAAAGTATGGGGGAGAAGGGCATGCCAAGCCTTAGGGAGTAAAATGTGCAAGAGTTTGCAGCAAGGAATCTGCACGGCATATCTAGAGAAAAATGAAAAGGGCACATTGACCAGAGCAGAGCAGATACATTAACTGGGAGATAAGACTGGATAACCACATTATGAAGAGCTGAGAAAAAAGGACGAGGAGTTAGACTTTATCTTCTATGAAACGGAGTATTACTGGAGTTTTTTGAAGAAAAATAGCATGATAAAATAAATAAGACTCTATTAGAAGAGAGAAAAGAGAAAGATAATAGTTATTCCCTCTCATTTTTTTATACTATGCATTACTTACTAGTCTCCTCACATACTATTTCTCTCTCTTACTATGCAGTACTTATCCGTTTTCTCATATATTGTTATTTAATTCTTCATTCTACAGATGAAGAAACAAATTTGCAGACATTAAATAACTTCCCCAAAGGCTGCTATGCAAATGTCAGAAATGGGATTCTATCCAAAGTCTGTGTGACTTAATAGCTTCTCTTAAACACTTTGCAATACTGCTTCCTGGTTATGAGACTACTGTAATATCACATATATTTCAGGCAATGAAAACTTGAACTAAAGCATTGGTTATAGAATTGGAGAGTAAATGATCAGGTAAAAAAAATATTTTAGACAAAGAATAGGATTTAGTGACACACTGGCTAAGAAGAAACCTGTGTCAAAGTGGGGAACAGTTTTAAGCTTTGGTATGTAGAAAAAGAGTGGTGGAAATAATGTGTAGATATTTGGGGAAAGGGAATAGTAATACTAAAAAGCATCAATCATGAACATGCTGAGTGTGAAGGGGGGTGACATTTAAGAAGAGAAATCAGCAAACGAAGAAACTAGAGCAGAGATACAATGCTTTCCTCCATCCACCAATTACCTCCCCTTCCTTTATTTCAAAATCAATTTTTTTGCTTTTTTTTAGAATAACTTTTTCTATTTCTAATCTCCCTTATCTCATCATAATTTTCATCTGAAATCCTACAATCCTGAAAGTCTACAACGTAAACTATCCTGTCATTGGCTTAGCGTGTTATTTTAAATCAGACTTCAAATTTAATCTAATCTAATAAACTGTTCTCCTTACTTCTGCAGCAAATTTAACTATGATGACCCCTTTTTTGTTAAAGAATATGCTCTTCTTTTCCCCATATCTATACTTTTCCCCAAATCTATACATTTTCCCACCAAATCTATATTTTGGAAGAGGCAATGTAACATAGTGGTTAAGAGTATGAGTCTGAAACTCTTGCCTATTTAAAATTCTAACTTTCAAGTACCTAACGACTCTGAATCTGAATTCCCTTACCTATGACATAGAGATGATATAAGATCCCTATTATCATAGGGATGTTAGGAAGATGAAATGGGATAACATTTGTAAATGACTTACAACAATGTCAGCACAGTGTAAGCACTATACAAATGTCAGTTAATTGTTTTTATAACTGTTTCTTTTCTTCAGACCCACTTATTTTTACTCTTTTCTCTTAACCTTGCTTAACCTTGCCCACTTCACAAATCACAGAGTGATAATGGATCCCATCAACATTTAAGAATATCTAAGCAAATAAACTCACAAATGTGTAACTTTAGGCATGAGCTTTTATCCTAGCCTCTTCTGTATCGATGACTTCTTCGTAAGACCTATGAATGAGCCACTTGAATAAGCCACCACTACCTCAAATCCAACGTAAATCAAATCAAGCTCATGATTTTAAACTTCCTCCTTTGATGTGTTTTCTCCTCAGTCCCTACCCGAAATCAGTCATTAATCTGCTTTCCAATTTTTATACAACTCTCAGTTCCCTCTCTTTCCCAGATACCTAAAGACACTGCTCCATTCCAGATTTTATTGCCTCAAACCTGGATCAGTATAAACTGATCTTCCTTCCCACCAAGAACATTTACTCCACTAAATCCTGCATATGAAACCGGATTAATTCCTCAACAGGACTATTACTTTCACAACACGCTTCTGTACAAAACATTAGCATAAAATTAACAGCCTTTTGGCCATTTTAACGGTGAAACCACTCAAGGAGCATTGCTGCTTTCTTCCTTCCAGTACAAAGCTGCCGGCCCTTCTTGCCATTTGCACAGGTGAACCTGTAAGAACAAGCAGCTAGCTTCTACTTTTCTATTAATACTGTAAGACCATGTCACTTTCTTGGTGTACTATTACAACAGACAGCCCTCACGTTCCCTGCATAAAATCCGCTCTAGGCTTGGCTCCTTCTATTTGGGATGCTGGCTGTATATTAGTTTTCTAGAGCTGCCATACCAAAATGCCACAGGCTGGGTGATTTAAGTAACATAAATTTTATTTCTCATAGTTCTGGAGACCAGAAGTCCAACTTTAAGGTGTTGGGAAGTTTGGTTTCTCCTAAGGCCTCTTTTCTTGGCTTGTGCATGGATGGCTTCTTCTGTGTGTCTCTTTCTCTTAGCATAAGGACACCGGTCATACTGGATTAGGGCCCCATCCTTATAATCCCAGTTACTCCTTGTAACTCCTCTTTTCAACTATAGTCGCATTAGGTGTTAGCATTTCAATGGATGAAATTTGGGAGATCTAGTTATTGTACTATGCCATGAAGACTTGACGTTTTAAGCTTGACCTTATTTTCTGAATATGAGAAACTTGTAAATGTCTTTCTTGAGAGCACGTCCTATCCTCCCTCTTCCCTTCTATTCCTCCTTCCTTCCTCTTTTCATTATTTTGTACCTCAGAGACTATTATTCAATGACTATTTATGGAAAACTAAATAAAAGACTGTTACTCTCTGTATACATTGAATACTATAAGCTATAGTAAAGGGACTATAAAATAAAATGCCAATAAAAAACCTAAAATTGAACCTAAAAAATAAACAACGCTCAAGCAGTTTGTCAAAAACAAACAAAACAAAAACACCAAAATAAACAGAAAGAAATTCTCTTAATGTAGGCATAATTAAAATCATATAAAATATTTTATTTTAAAAGTGTTTTACTGCATCTATCTCTCTCCATTTAGATTCTAAATATAGGTATTGTAATTTCTTTTTACCAAAACTTAGATCTATCACAAGCCAAATAACAATAGCTATTACTTATCGATTGGTATGTTTCCTTTTTCAACCAACTTTCTTACAATCTTGGACTTCCTTTACTTCACTTCCTAAACTCTTAGGACAAATGATGTGAATCCATTTGAACCTGTCTTAACCAAGTATAAAATAAACTATATCTGGATTTTCCTTGTTATTTTACTGTGCCTCACCCTACAATCAATGGTACTTTTAAGGAAATATTTTATATACAATTTGGAATATCAACAGTATTTTTTAACTGGTCAAATATGAATCCCATTTTTCACAATGATTTACATTACTGAATAGTCACTCCTTTTCATTCATATTACTTATCTTGCAAACAAACAACATACTTTTTGGGGAAAAAAGGCTATGTTCATTTGTGTTTCAATGTTTTATGTTTTAATTTTTAGGGCAGCATATAAACAGCATTTTTAAATAGTCTGAAATAGTAACAGTTGCTAAATTGATCAATAGCACCTGATGTCAATAAGGCCTTTTAAAAATCAACATGGTCACAAGCATCTATTTGAGAAAAACAAAAAGGCACAGAATTAATAGCATTACTACTCCTTAAACAATAACAGGAATAGACCCACCACTCCTGTCCCTATCTCACTCAGTAATTATACAGAAAAAAGTCAGTAAGACCCTCACAGAAGTACTTAATCAGCAAAATAGCTATTAAACTACCGCCAACAGCTACAGGAATGGTGGTGTTAAGGAAAATAACTCTCATTATAATAAGATATGTTCTCTTACTTAAAGCCAAATGTTTGTTTACCCATGAACAGGAATTCAATTTGAGGAGGGGGAAGTATGATGAACAGAGAGGCCATGGATGTCTGAAGTGCTGATGGAAAAATATCATAATAAAAAGCATTTCTCTTGGGCCGAGATTTTAAATGAAAAGGATGTGCGTGGTGGGGCCAGGTAGGAGGTGGAGAGTATTAGGAAATTATAAGTCCTGTGTGAGGAGATAATGTATGAGATAGACAGTAGAGTCCAAGTTACTCCTTCTCTGCTTGGCCAAACAATCCATAATTCCCTTAAGGTAGTAAATAGATATGAAATGTCCTAGGGCTAATACAAAAGACAGGGAGGCTTGGGCCAATAAAAGGGTCTCTATCCCTTGCATTACTACTAAAAGGGGAAAGATCAGGGCACAAGAGACAAAGGTGAAAGTCAGAGCCAAAAAGTAGACAGGAATAGAAAGTCAAGTGACTCTATTGAAGAATCAAGTCAGACAATGAAGATATCAAGAAATGACTCAGACGTAAATATTGTGAAGGGAGACATGAGCCTTGGGTTGCCTTTTAGGAGCATCCTGTTATTTCTGAAAGGTTGTATGGATCTTCAATAGGGCCAAACCTAACCTAACAGGAAGGAAACACATGGATAACAACTATGCATTTAGGGTGTTTGCTTTTGGACCTATTTTTGAGAGCCTTTCCAACCCTGTCTCCCAATCCCAACACATGCAAAAACATTCATTAAACAACCCCCAGCATACATAGGCATTTGTGTATATGCATATACATGCACAGTCACACACACACACACACACACACACTTGACATCTTGACATCCTGGTGTCTAATCCATTCTAATATCGCAATATTCTCAAATACACATCTGAATTACTACATTGTGTGATTATCTTTCAACAATAATTTCCTATATTTACTATATGCACAAAGATGTAGATGTGATCAGTAGGATTTTTGTTTCCAAAATCAAAGCCAGCAGTTTCTTGGCCTGTGGTCCACATATTTATATGTATGCATAATAATATTAAGTGCCTTTTTGCCTCTATTCATTACCCCTGCCCCCCCCAAAAATAATTGTTTCCTTTTCTGAAGGTTTTTTGAGGGGAAAAAATACAGCTTTGGTAGGTACTAAGCAATTTGCCAGCAAGATGAACATTCTCAGATATCAACTTAGTAAAGAGACATGTCCGGAAGAAACAATTCAAAACTATTGGGCTGTCGGAAAAGTCATGACGTATTTTTTCTGTTTTTCATGGCAAAAATGCATCATGACTTTTCCAACAACCCAATATTTACAGGTTGCAATTATCTCTCCAGTGGCAGTTAAATTTGACATGTTCCCAGTCAAGGGAACTTCTAAAGTCACTAAATACATTTGTTTTTGGTGGGGGTATGTGTAGTAAATAAAGAAGCCTCATGATATTAGAAAATAGGCCTTAGCTTTCAAAAAGCCTCAAGTTTCAAAAGCAACAGAGGCATATTAGAAGAGAAGACTTCAGTAGGTAGTGAATTGGACCACATCTTACCTATAACCATGTGTCCAAAATGCGGTAGATATTCGAGTTAAATGAAACAAGCAACGTGCTAACTGAGCTATTCGCAAAGGCATATATATAAAATTATGTATCTAATATAATTAAAATAACAGTGAATAATAATTAAATTTCATCTTAGATTACATTATTAAGATAATATTTTAAACCAAGTGCCACCTTGAGGGAAAACAAAATTGTTTGGGGGAAGATGTAGACGGATTAAAATTGTATGTGTGTTGGCTGCAAAAAGAAGCTAAGAAAATCACCATATAACATCCAATTCCTTTCAGGAAAATCATTTTAAAACAGACTTTTTATTTCAGCGAATATTAGGGGACAGAAGGGACCTAACATTTATTTGGGCATTTCCATTGTCAGACACAATTTAAATGTAATCTTCATGATATAATGTATAAGAATTTTATCTGCCTATTATATGTGAGGAAATGTAATATTTATCAAAGGAATTGAATAAACTTGAATAAGATAATACTGCTAAACTGCTGTAGATCTAAGATTCAAATTCAAGTTTTTACCTAATGGTAAACCCATATTTATTTCACTAGTGGTCTTCAGACTTTGTGATAATAATATCTAATACATATTGACCATTTGCTATGCGTCTAACATGGTTCCATGCATTTTAAGCATATTCACATATTTAATGTTCTTAACAAACCTAAGTGATATGTTAACATTATTATCTCCTAGTTTAACTTGCCTAGGGCCATTCAGCTAATATGTAAAGAGAAGTGATTTAGGCTGCATATCATGGCTCCCAAAATTAATGATCTTAACTACTCAAGTGTCTTCTCACGACACTTGAATCTCCTCTCTCTGAAGTATTATGAGATGACAGGCCTACAACAAAACCCATATCCGTTTTTGTACATAAACTTTTATGGGAGTCCAGCTATGCTCATTTGTTTATGTCATAAAGCTGTTTTCTTATAATACTAGTAACTTGTTTGAGCCCTTGCAGTATAGACCACATGGCCACGATTTTACAGAAAAAAGTTTGCTGATTCCTAATGAAGACCATGGGTAACAAACACTATCTGTATATTTTTGAGGTAAGTGAATCAAATCTTTCATTGTAACTCATTATTCCATTTGCACTTCTCATCTGTTCTTCCTCTGCACAGAAGTCCATCTAAACAAAGAGAACATGACAAATACAATTGGCCCTTGCACAGCATGGGCTTGCAGCACGTGGGTCCACTTACACACAGACTTTCCTCAGTAAATATACAGTCAGCCCTCCATGTTTCCAAGTTTCGCATACCCAGATTCAACCAACTGCAGATGGAACACAACATTCTTCATCCGCTGTTGGGAGTCAGTGGATGCAGAGGGCAAGCTGTAAGCATTGTTCTGTGCCATTCTCTATAAGGGACTTGAGCACCCACAGATTTTGGTATCCATGGGGGTCCTGGAACCAATCCCCTGGAGATGCCGAGGGAAGACTATAGTTAAGTTTTGGGGCAGTCAAAAGTTATATGCAGATTTTAGACGGCATGGAGTTTGGCACCACTAACCCCCACATTGTTCAAGGGTCAACTGTAGGTCTACTGGTTTTCACATGTGTTTTCTGTAAATGCAATTTGATTCATTGTTTTTATTAATAATGAATCCTCTCTATACAATCCACTTTCACTTTAAAAAGGAATAACAGAAAATAATCTATGTAAAACTATAATATTTGAAATAGTAAACATCTATAGTTTTATTAGCAAATTTATGTGAAAATAAAGTCAATGGTTTTTTTTCAAGTTTTCATTCTCATCAAGATTAAAACGAAACAGGGAACGACTGCCCTCCATCTAAATGAGGCACTCGATGCTAAAACACTTTTCCTCATCTATAAACATATGAATATTTTAAAGTTTATATCACCCCTAAGCCATTGCATTATGTTTTCTAAATTTGTAAAACCATCTTTTATATACCCGGTGATTAAAAATAGGCATTTTCACTGTAGTTAAGTGTGGCTTTGATTCTGATTTTCAAGCAAAAGCAAAATGCAACTCTGGTGTAAATGTGTCTCAGAAGCACACAATTGCAGGCTTTCCACAGCACCATTTGCTCAAGTGTCTCTCTGCGCTCTCCCTCCCGCCCCTCCAGAAGTGCTGAACACTCTCAGTGTCCTCTGGAGATCCTGGAGGGTGCCATCTGCTGTCTATCTGCTACATTGCAGCCTGACATTCTTGATGCCAGATTTAGCCCATCGAATTACATAATAGTATGTGAGTTGTATTACAACTGAGACATTAACACCGTATTCATAAAGAAAATTGAAAGTTAGACAAGCATAGCAAAAACATATCAGCAGTTATTTGATTAATTATTGAATATGATTATAACACAAATAACCACAACATTTAGGTACAAGGAGGATGGCATTTATTGTTAACATTGTGGGTTGCAGTGTGTGGTTTTTTTTTTTTGTTGTTGTTGTTGTTTTTTATAGGTGATAATATAATACACATGACTAGCAGATAACACAGGTACACATACCAGGAAAGAATTCTCTGGTTAGTAGGCATACACTTCTCACTGCGATCCCATCCCATTTTTATTTCTACATCAATTAAACATCAGAAGATACAGTGACAGCAAAGAAGTAGCCAAAATATTTCTGCAATTTTCATAGGCCGAGAGATATTGAAGAAAACAAAATATTCTTTGTGGGAAAGGATGATACATGAACACTAGGTATTCTATTACATGAATACACTACACGCTGCTGGGAGAGTAATGTAGTACACTTCGGAAAAACCCTGATACTATCCAGTATTTTTAAACATGCACTTACCTAGTAATTCCACTCTGGAAGAGACAGATTTTCATGGAGAGATTGAGCACCTTGTCGAAAGTTACATGCACATAGTGAGAGCTGAAATTCAAATTTGAGCAGTCTGTTCTAGTACAGACTACTATGTTATGATCACTATGCTAAAATGCCTTTGCAGTATAAATGATAACCATAATAATTAATATAAATCATACTTTTTAAAAGAAAAATAATACCTTGATGTGGAGGGTACTCTTACATAAAATGAATTTTTGCTTATCATTCTTAATTAACCTAATAAAATCTGTAGTTTCCTTCCAAAAATAAAACATGTTTTTCTTTAAAAGATATTTTAAGAATTTCTTTCAGGACATGTATTGTTCATTTCCATATCCTTAAAATGCATAGACCAATGCCTTGTAAAGAAATGAATCAATAACATGACAACTGAGAATCAGCTGGAAATGGTTACTATTTCTAGTATAGGCTTTGGTTTATAAATTAACACTTTGACTAGGTTGTTTTCCGTATTGAAATTCATAAAGCCTAGGTAATATGCTTTTAGAATTAATCAACGGATGATTGCTTAGCTTTTCTTATCATACTTCTCAGCACCACTCCGTAAGCTGGCTTTCTTGAAGCACATTTTTTCTTGGCTTCCGGACACTACATTTTTAGTGTTCTTCCCATCTTATTGGACATTCTTTTATCTTGATTTTTCTGATCATTGAACACTGGAGCATACACCCTGGTTTTAGATATAAGTTCTGTCTTCCATAGCTTTAAACTGAATCTATATAATCATGGATACTCAACCCTGTTCTTTCTGAGTTTATTTATACACACATTGATTCAAATTTCTACTTGACACATACACTTGCAGCTGTAAATAAGCATCTCAACCCTAACCTAACCTAGCCAAACAGAACTGTTAATCTCTTCCTGCCTCACACAGGCGGCTGCTTCCCTAGTCTTCCCAGTCTCAGAAAACGGCAATAATATTGGCCTGTTACTCAAACTAAAGCTCTCAGTTCTCTCCCTCCCCCTCTCTCTCCCTCTCTCCCTCCCCCTCTCTCTCTCTCTCTGTCATCACCCAAGTCCAATTCACCAGGAAGCACTGTTGGTATTACTTCCAAAAAACAGTCACACATCTTTTCACTTCTCTCTTTCTCAACTACTACCATCATAGTTATCATGATTTCATGATTTCTAACTTGGGAAAACCTTTCTTATGTATTGACTGTAAACAGGAAATTCAATTGACATGTAGTAGCGCTCTTGCCAAGGAATGTCAGGTCAAATGTGCTGCCGCAAGTTAAAGCCCAGAAAAGCATAAATGACAATGGTATTCTTACTTTTAATTACAGTCAGGATAGCCTTTATTAACAATTACTGATATTGAATTATTATTCAATAAATACTATACTTTGTCCTATTAAAGAACATTTACGGATGTATTTCCAAGTGTTTAAGAAATTTGAATATTTTCCACTTAGCTAAACACAGCCCATAATAATCACACGAAGATCATTGCAGTAACTCAGGAGTGCTCACCCCACACTCCCACCGTGATAACCTGTTATTTACATTTTACTGTTTAATTGTTCAAATAACCCTATGAGATAGTAATGTTGCCTATGATGAAATGGAGACACAAAAACCTTCATCAATTTGTAGCAGCTATTAAGTGGCAGAAGTAAGAAGCACACCCAGAGCTTGACGACTCCCAACACCTGTGGTTTTTACCTCCCTGACACGCCTCCTCCAGTGGAACTGTGTGTGAATGAAATGGGTCTGGGGTTTAGGGAACAATTTTTCACTCACTTTTCTAATCTCTCCCAGAAGACTGTTGAAAGTTAAGGTTGCTTACATAGCAAAGGAGCCATGGAATTACAGTTCCCTTCCCTTCGTGTCTGTTTTCCAGATGAAATTTCATTGCTTCACAAAAAGCCAGGCTACATTCCTCATGTAGGCGGAATATTCTTACTCAGAAACCTATCCATTCTCAGTGGCTCTAAGACCGCACGTTTCTTCAGGGAGTATGTAACGGGATCCATTGCTATGTATGAAGACGGTTACACTGCTAATTTTTTTTTAACTTGTTATTCTAAAAGTGAGAAAAAAATATTGTAAGAATTCACAGTAGTGCCCTAACAGGGTCTGCATGATAAACGGTCATAGTTCATGTACCAGTTTCCCAAGGGAAGAACAGAAATTCCACAAGTGGGCATTATTGCCAGTGATGCTATCAGTTATGTGATGAAATCTATGTGTTGTCATGTTAAGCGTACAATTTGATGAGCTTTATTAACATGTAAACCTATGCAACAAATACACCAATCCAGATGTAAATATTTTTCATAGCCTTAGAAACGTATTTAGTATATGTAGAGCTATCCTGAAAGATGAAAAGCAATGCTGCATAGTAAGTACCTAATTCAGTGAGACCAAAAGTACTTTCAATTGAAGGTTTTAGGGTATGGCTCACAAATCCTCTTAGCCAAACAACCAAAATTGTAGAAGTTCAAAGCATTGTCCATCAGCTATTTCCAGTTAAGAAGGGCTTACTGTGAAGAGATTTATGGGTGTGGCTTTGTCTAATGAAATGGATCCCTAAGGAGGTTTACAAGAGACCTGCATATTTATAGAAACACTTGGCAGTTTGGATTTAAAGGGAAAGAGACAGCACAAAGCCGGGCTTTTGGATCCCAATGTCTAAAAAGCACAAATAAGGATGGGATGACTATTCAGCTGCAAACATGTGCTAATTTACAAGAGAAGAAAGAACGACTAGGAGGGCAGAACAGGTATAGAGACAGGAACGAAAAGCCATGGAAAACTATCCTCAGGCTTTAAGTCCTAAGCAAAAACCTGCTACCCTATGCATCAGTTCACAAGACTTCAAATGGAGAACTACTTGAGTCACTGTCCTTAAGCCTCGTCCACAACTGCACATGCTTTGGGTGATGGAATTCTGTCCTTCTAGCGGATGCTGCAATGGAACGGTACTTTGGGTGGCCTCAGGATGGGTAAGTGTGCTTTGCACTGTGAAGGATGCACCATTGAGGGCCAGAGGGTGGAGTGTGAAAGGCAGCCTCAAGGAAGGACTACAAAGGCGCCACCTCCTGGTAACCAGATCTCTATATAGTGCATTCCCACACTGAATCCAGGTTGTTGTGGTGACAAACTTCACAAAAGTGATGGTACGTTAGTTACTTCTGAGACTGTCATAGAGGACGTCATGCATTTAGTCCTGCTCTCTCTCTTGTGTTG
Source organism: Hipposideros armiger (assembly GCF_001890085.2). NCBI lineage: Eukaryota > Metazoa > Chordata > Mammalia > Chiroptera > Hipposideridae > Hipposideros > Hipposideros armiger. The sequence goes on along the minus strand of NW_017732426.1, from coordinate 218,705 downwards.
CATGCTGTGGAGGAAGCTAGCTGCCATGATCCCCACTGAAGAGGCCCACTCAGTAATAACAGGCTCTGCCCACCAGCAGTAAAGAACTGAATCCTCCTGCCGCAGAATATGAATGGCCTGGCAAGTGAATTCTCAAGTCCAGTCACCCTTCTATAGGACTGCAGCCATGGCTGACATCTTGAGTACAACCTCATTAGAGGCCGTCAGCTGGAACCACATATAAGCTGCTCTCAAATTCCTGACCACAGAAGCTACGAGATAACAAATGTGTGGTGTTTTAGGCCACTGGATAATGTGCTACAGGGCAATACATAATTTTATTATAAACCTTTATCCCTCAAACTTGCTAAATTCCCTTATTCCTACTAGGTTTATTATTAACTTTTCTGTGGATTCCTTAGGGGTATCATATAAACAAGCATGTCACCTGCAGATAGAGATAGTTTTACCTTTTCTTCCAATATTTATGTTTTTTTGTTTTGTTTTTTGCTTTTTTTTAATCAATTTTGATGTTTTTTCTTGCCTTTTTTCTAGCCAGGACCTCCAGCCAATATTCATTAAAAGTCATGAGAGTAGACACTCCTGCCTTGCTAATAATATTAGGGAGAAGCTTCAGTTTTGTGCCATTAAGTATAAATATTAGCTGTAGGCATAAAAGTCTCCTTCTACTACTAGTGTGTTTAGTTTAGTTATTTTTTTTTCTTTTTAACCATAAACTGATGTTCATTTTTTGTAAATGTGTTTTCTTCAACTATTAACATGATCATATACATGGTTGTCTTTTAGTTCATTGATATGGTGAACTGCATTAATTGGTTTTTGAATGCTAAACAAAACATGTGTTTCTATAATATTTATATATTGCTGAAATTTATTAATTTTAAAAGGCTTTTGTATCTATATATTTATAAGGATAATTTTTTTCTGTAATTTCCTTTCACTTGAATGATTTTGCCAGATGTTTGTTATAGGATTATGCTGACCACGCTGAATAAGCTGAGAAGCATACCTTGTTCTTCTATCTCCTGAATTTTTTTGCATAATATTAGTCTTAAGTATTTCTTATATATTTGATAGAATTTACTAGTAAAACCTACTGGGTTTAGATTTTTCTTTGTAGAGTTGTTTTTGTTGTTCTTCATTTAATAATAAAATCTATTTCTTTTGGTTCACTTTGAAAATTTTATTTTTCAAGGTATTTGTGTTTTGCTACTCATCTGTATTGTCATATTTATTTCCACATTGTTGTTTATAATATCCCCTTATTATCTTTTTAATGTCTTTAGAATTTGTAGTGATTTTTACTCCCTTGGTTTGTTGCTGATATTAACAAGTTGAGTTCCTTATTTTTTTCTTCTATAGTCTTTTTAAAAATCAGTTATAACACTTTGTTCACATTTAAACTTTTAAAGCTATCGATCCCCCTCTAAACATGGTTTCAGCTATATCTCACAAATTTTTATTTATTATGATTTTAATCATTTCATTTAACACACTTCAAAATTTCCACAGAGGTTTCTAAACTAATCCATGGGACATAGAGAAGTTGGTTGTTTCATTTCAAAATATATAATGGTTTTCTAGTTATTTTATCATTCTTGATTCCTAATTTAATTCCATTGTTCTCAAAAAAAATGTATTCCATAGACGTCTACCTTTAAAATTTATTGAGACTATTTTATGACACAGCATACACTCTCTTAGTAATGGTCCTTTCACATGAATTTGAAAAGAAGGTAGAATTTTGTTGTTAATTGTAGAATTCTACACATGTCAGGTTACAGAAGTTGATAATGGTGTTTACATTTTTTGGAACTTTTCTGGTTTTGCTTAGTTGTTTTATCAATTATTGAGAGAAGAGAGTTAAAAATCTTTATGGTTGTGAATTTATTTTATTTAGTCTGAAGATTTTGCATCATATATTACAGATTCCATAAACAGGCAGGCCATCCACATGTATGATTGCTCTGTCCTCCTGATGATCTGAACCTTTAATCATTATGACATGAAGCTCTTTGATTCTGACAGTATGTCTTATCTTTAGAGCCATCTGAGATTAGCATTGCCACTTTAGTTTTCTTGCATTGCAGTTTTCATGGTACACCTTTTTCCAATTTTTACTTTAAACATATATTTGTGTAAGCGAACAACAAACAAAAAAACATAAAGCAGGTAGCAAAAACTTTTCATTTTCTTATTTTCAAAAGTTAAGTTTAAAGATAATTCTAACTATTAGGTTGCTATCTACTTTTTCATAAGTAATTTACTTGTTCTTGGTGAATTTCCTTAACTTTATGACTCTCCACTGTTGTTTTCCCCTTCTGTAATTATTCTTTGTTGGAGTTCCTATTCTTTGGCTTTTCACTTGCTTCTGAAGTGTGCTATTAGGAAAATATTAGTTATAAAATCATTGTTATAGCTTTTGGAATCATTTCTCACTGAAATGTTCTAAAAAAAAAACCCAAAAAACAAACAAACAAAAAAACCAAATCCTTTAAAAAATTTCCACCAAGCAATGATTAATAATAAAGTTCCAAACAATCCAAATTCTGTGATATATTTGGAATTATATTTAAAAATAAAAACTTAAAAAGCAAGAATTGACATTAAAATTTATCCTTGAAAATGTTCCATTATTATCTTTTAAAGATAATTATAAAATTACCTCTAATTAGGTTGTTGAGAAAATAAAAATAAAAATAGGTTAGAGCTCTGTAGTCTATGGCAAAGGCAAATATTTATGTCAACTATATGGCGTGAATGAAAAAGGGGTTCTATAATAAATCTAATCAAAAGTAACTTCACAAGGTGATCTGTGATGGAGAGTCAGGCCCAGTCCTATAACTTCTTTACTAAAAGATTTTTAAGCAGGGTTGTCTATCATTTCTGTTAATCTAGGTTAACACACCTTTGAAATGCCAAAAGTGATCCTCTTTTCCAGACTCCTTGAAGGCATAACCTCCCTCAAGGGAGAACAGATTCTTATTAAATATGCTGTACCTTGCTTTCTCCCATCTTCATGTAATCTTCCTTACATCCCCTTCTTAATTCCAAATGTATAAAAGAAACCACAAAATTGTCATTCTCCAGGGCATTTGAGATCTTGCATCCCGACACATCATCAGTTTGGCACAAATAAACTCTTCTAAAAAACCTCTACAGGTTTAGATCTTTCTTCCATCGACAATGGGCTTGTAAATTATACTGATTCTCAAAAACAAAAAAAAAACCAAACTAACAAAAAACAAAAAAAACAACAACCCAAACCAAAAAAAAAAACCCAGTTCTCTGATTTTCATTAATCCAGCTATAGTCTCAGAATAGATTCACCTCATTATACCAACAACTTTTTTTATTTGTTTAAAATTTATATAACTTTTTAAATATCTCATGATTCAGGAAATTTGCAAGGTACATTCTTAGCACTCATTTGTTAAACATAAATGAAAAAGACATGGGCACAGAGGGGAGAGAAGATTATAGGCAACCTTGGATAAATATTATTATTAGCTGTTATCTCACAAGAAACTACACTATGCATCACACCAGAAATCTCTTCCCAATAGCCTTCTTGGTCAGTTACCATACAGTACAAACAAATTTTATGAGAGTGACAAAAAGACAGCAGAGCAAACTAAAATGAAACATTATAATAGGAACTATCTCTACATATTAAACATCTTATTTTACAGATAATGGGATCGTGTGAAAAAATATTAACAAAAGAGGAAGAA
>NW_017732426.1:208411-211475 GCF_001890085.2 Hipposideros armiger | reverse complement strand
TACTAGAATCTAAAAAATACCTGAATCCTGAGCATAAAGGTGAAAGAATCCATTACGTATTTTCCTGACTAGCTCATCATCTAAATGACTATAGGCTGCGGGAGGGCAACTGTAGTAAATAGGAAAAATCAGTCAAACATTCAGATTAAATTTTACCAAACTGATTTTTATTGGGACAAAAATGACTAAGCTACTTTTATTGTATCCTATAAATAAAGTCTCAGTATCTTTAAAATGAAGTTAATTTAATGTCTCTCAATAGCTTTATAATAACATATAAACATAGCAGCCAATGCCTAGTTCTCTTTACCTGATTTTTCCCAGGCTTGGTATCAATTATTCTTTTACAATTCCTTCACAAAATATTAGGATTTTAGAGCTGAAGAGTACTGTATAAACCCAAACTCGAAATCCTTCATGTAACATACGAGAAAAGCTATAACTCCAAGAGGATACCTGGCCCTGGCTGAGTGTCATGCAGTTAATGAGTGGCAGAAACAAGGACCAACCAGGTCTACAGACTTCACTGTCTACCAGCACTGAAAGATATTAATCTTAGAGTAAACCATTACCTCTTGCAGAACTCTCTTCATCTTTAGTAACAGCGTCTTAACGGCCGTGCAGTCCTGCAACATCAGCCTGAAGGGCAGGGAGTCCATGCCTCCATTTTCCTCCACACTTTGCAGAGGCCAATCTGCAGATGGGCTGCTGGGCATTCGGCTGATATGGGAACACCTTGCTTCCTGATCCATGTCTTTTGTTAATTTCAGGGAAAGATTCCTAGTAAGAAAAATAATGAATGAAAATTACAATGCAGTCTATTCAGAGCAGTATTTTCAAGTTGTTGATCAGTGTCAGAAGTGAACTACAAAATATTTTCTTGTGGCCCTCACATTTTCTCATATTTGTCTTTGAGAATGCTGAGCGTTCCTGTCAAAATTATGAAATGGGTCAATATATTTAGTAGTACGCAGATGAATAAAGAAAACCTCATTTAAAATGAAGGCAGGAAGGCCGGAAGGCGGAGCTCTCAGGTACTACCACTGGAGGTCAATTACATACCTCAACAGGCAGAAGTGTCAATCACTGACCCCAACAGGAAGGGAGGTACCTTTATTCCCAACGAGAAGTGTTTCCATTTTATTACTTCAGCAGGAAGAAGGAAGATCTCACCTTGATCAGCAATAAGCTCTGTCAAAGGGACCCTCACAACTTAGCCAATTGGAAGCCATCACCACCCTGAACTCTCACTTTCCTCCAATAGACTTTCATTTAAAGCTCTGCCTCCCAACTTCCTCCTTTTTTTCTAAACAATGATGCTCCCGCCTGTGTTTGCTGGACTTCCTTATAGTCTTTGCTGCATCATGCTTGTTCCATATTGCAATTCTCTGTTTTCCTAGATAAGCCCNGCAAAGGCATAGGCTGCAGTGGGGCTGCAGTGGGCTGCCGTAAGCATGAGCGGCTGGAGGCATGAGCCACCGTGAGCCGCCGTAAGCGGCTGTCCAATGGCCGGTGATCGATCTGCCTCAGCCGGGAAGAGCACAATGATAATACCAACATGGGTCAGTGAAGCGATGTCTTCCACAACTAGACTGAAGAACAAAAGGACAGCAACTTGTCTGTGCCCTTTCCCTGATTCCCCAACGCTGTTCCCGCCCTCAATTTCCCAATAAAATCTTTAGAGAAAAAAAAAAAAAAGAGGGACAAAATTAGTAGTGTGATATTCCATTTAGATTATCTACACTTGACCCACCTCAAAATTAAAATCTCATATGTTAACTGAGCACTATGGGGAAAATATTAAATAAAAGGATGTTCTAGTGTGATATGTTAAACTTATTAATTACTGTTTTATCTTAAAAATCAATTAATTGGGATGTTCTGCAGTCAAAAATAACCTGTGTACAAAAGTGAGACTACTATACATTTAAAAATAGGTTTTTAAAATAGGAATAAGCACTATTGTTCTACATTAAAAAGATGTTGCTAATCTAAAATGAATAGTTGATATTAAATATAGTAAAGAAATGTAAATTGCCATTTGAAAATGCCTGGTTTAGAGAACATTTCAAGAAATCATTTTCTTTAAAGGAATTTATTATGAACATTTTATTACTACAACAGTTGTGTATGTTAAACATATACTGATATTGCTTTTCTTCTGACCATAAAGAATAAGAACCCCTGCTCTCTGAATGGGCTTAACAAATAGCTGTACTTATTGCTCATTGTACATCAGCTTTAAAAATTGATTCTTCAAATACTTTTTAATGAAGAAACAGGTGGAAGTATAAAAACAATCTCAATACATTCTGAATGTGACTTTGTAGTGAATATCACTGAATATCTTTAAATTAAAAAATTAAGTGCCCTAAGAAAGCCTCTTGACTCTTCCTGTCAGTTCTACTTCCCTTTATTTGCATTGACTTTTTAAAATTCTTATTATTAAAATCCAAACCAAAGAGAGAGGCAGAAAGCTGAAGAGTTGAATGTTACTGACTTTGAGATTAATATCTTTTAATATAGCAGCTGTTATTAAGTTTGCCTTGTTCAAAGAGATTCCGGCTGCATGTAAAGCCAAAGGTCAGGGAGATTCCACAAGTGCAGGAAAACACTTACGCTGTCAATATAGAAAAAATATAGTCACACAGATACTGGTGTGTTGTTTACCAAAAGACTCACCCCAAGTTAAAAGCCCTAATTTATTGTGTTTGCCAATTTCTGTGGCATAATATTCATATGTCTCTGATTTCAAGCTACCAAAATGACATAAATGAATCTACAATTGGGAAATATGCACAGAAACCATGATGTAGAATTTCTACATATAGATCCAATAGATGTAAATAAGCTCACGAGTACTGTTAATAGTAAAATATAGTAAAATAAATAGGAAATAATGAGTTTTGAATACTGGTTGTGCTTTTAAATATATAATATGTTTTATTACAAGTGTATGTAATTCAACATTTTAGGCCTGTTCTTAACTGCTAGCTTATAAAATTCCTGAAATTCTAACACTGATTAAGTATAAGCACAGTACTCATACGCCACTGCATACCAG
>NW_017732426.1:205994-206948 GCF_001890085.2 Hipposideros armiger | reverse complement strand
TTCCATTGGCTGTATGTACCAATCATCTATCAATTGACACTTAGGTTGCTTCCATATTGTGCCTATTGTAAATGATGCTGCAACAAACATAGGACTGCGCATGTCTTTTCAAATTAGTGTTTTGGATTTTTCAGATAATACCCAAAAGTGAGATTGCTGGGTCAAATGGTAATTCTATTTTTAATTTTTTACGGAACCTCCATACTGTTTTCCATAGTGGCTGTATCAATTTGCAAACCTCCTACAATGCACAAGGGTTCCCTTTTCTCCAGATCCTTGCCAAAACTTGTTTGTTGATTTATTGATGATAGCCATTCTGACAAGTGGTAGGTGATATCTCATTGTGGTTTTCATTCACATTTCTCTGATGATTAGTGATGTTGAGCAAATTTTTTGTAATAATCTATGCATACAACTCTCATTTGTACACAGAAGTATTTCTGCAAGGTGAACTGTTATGTATTATGGGGCTGCCATCCATAACTTGAAATTCCCCACCATTCTTATAATAAAATAATTAAGCTAACATTTTATAATTCCTTTTAGTCAGACTTCTGTTTCTTTGAACCAACTTATCCATTCATGAATCTAATCATCAACGAAGAATGATAAAGCTTTCAGTGTGAGATTCTATGACTAATTTCAGGAATTTATTGAGGTTCTGAGAATTTTCATTTAACATTTACAAATCTAAGGATCTTCTGCCATTTTCAAATAGTTGAAAATGGGCTACATACAGAAATGCATTCAGAAGATAAAATTATCCATTTCTTTTGTACTTCAAAAGTTTGTAACTACTCTTAATTCCAACAAAACAGAATGATGGCATATTTTCATAGTGGTGGAAAAATCTACATTGTGTCCAGCACAGTGACAGTCGTTGAAGTCGCAGAGATGAATAGAATTGGGTTACTGCCCTCAAGAGGCTCACTGATTAATAACCTCTTAGTAGGC
>NW_017732426.1:195106-199944 GCF_001890085.2 Hipposideros armiger | reverse complement strand
GAGATTCTTGTTCCTGGGGATAATTATATTAGAACGTAGAGTTGTAATGGAGGCACAATTGGTTGAGTGAGGAAAACCACATGTTTAATAATATAGAAAACAATGTATAGTTTCCCATTTATTTTGAAATTCTTTCCTACAAAATGAAAAGTACATAATTAGGTTCTAGCCAATAAGCTGTCCCAACACCCTAATTCTGGAAATTGAGTGGCTTTTGGAATCATGAGTACTGGATGAGTTGCAACTTTGTGCCTCAAGTAAGATTAAGAAAAATTAGAAAGCACCTGGAGGTTAATAAATTGGTGATCAATAAGTATCGTTTTATTTAATTAACAGTCAATTGTATCTTAATTGATATCACGTGTTAAGATATTTTAATAGTCAATTATGATATTAGTAATATACTGTGCTATAATTCAGTTAATCAAACTTAGAGATACCTTTCAGTTTGGATTAAAAGGCCATAGTCCACAGTATAGAGGGCCAGTTGGAATTGCAACTGCAGTGCCTGGTAAATAGAACACAGGTCACCGCAAACCCAATCCTATAATAGATCACTAGCATGCGATGTAAAAGACAGGTGTGAATGGGGGAGGGAGGGTGAGCTAAAAATGTACGTAATTGCTTTTTATTTTTAACAAAATACCAATGACCAAATATGTTTTTAAAAAAATCTCTAGGAGACTGTCGTATAGTATTAGCATAATAACTGAATAATCCTGGTAAAGAATCCTGTTTTCTTTGTTTAAACCTGTGTTTCCTAAACTTATTTGAACATATGTGAACAATAATAAACATAACCATGAAAGGTCAGGAAAGACAAAGCATGTCTACCGTTTTTTCTCTCTGAAAAAGACAACCACTAGACTTTGTATAAATAACAGGCCGAATCGTTTGTGTAAATGAAAGTCCTGTATCATGGTTTATACTTAATTATACATCACAGAACCATCAAAGTATAAATATCTGTCACAAGGAACAACCAAAAAGTCCTTGAGGCTATTAAGAGAATCTGAGACTAGACCTTGAAAGGAGTGACATAAAGGAAAAGTGTCATACCTGAACTGATTTAAGTGATTCGTTTTAAGTAGCTGAATTACCATTCCATTATTCACCCTTATAGCACCAACATAGACAAATACTACAATCATACATATAAACATGATCTGTGGCTATAAATCACAAGTTTAGATAAGTTAGAANAATCCAAATATCTTAACAGAGCCAAAAAGGTCCTCCATAATCTAGCAACTGTCTGCCTCACCATACCTCATTTATTTATTTAATTAATTTCTTTATTTAGTTCCAATTAATACTGGCCTTCACTCAGGCCCTGAATAGATCCAAGTTCTATCCTGCCTCAGGAATGTCGTGTATGTTGTTCTATCTGCATGAAAAAGTCTTGCTTACTTACCTTTAGATCTCGCCTTAAAATATGTCATCTCTTTAGGGAAATCTCCTTTGCATCTGGTACCCTGCCCTTCAAACATACCCAGGTTTTCTTTTGTATGCTAAACCTCCCTTTGTAGCACTTATCACAGATGCAATTAAGAAATTAATTTGAGGAGGCCTCTGGGAATACACTGGACTGAGCTGAACTCACTCCATCTCTTGTTACCAATACAGAGAAATACTAGATAAATTATAACCACATTTATTCCTAAACATATTAAAGTGCAGAAGGGAAAGAGAAAAATGTTCAGGTGCCAAAAGCACAAAATTAAAACCGCAATAATATTCGAGCTGCCACCGTGTTGGTTTCAGGGTGTTAAACTGGATATGGTCTATAAAAACAGAAGCTGCAATGTTTATGCCTATGCAGATATACGAGAGCATCTGCCAGTGACAAAGATGTCTTACAGTGCTGAGAGACAGGAGAGTTCCACATTTTGAAAAAGCTTCAAAAAATCAATCTGATCAACCTGTAAATTCACTGCCTGCTACAAAAACATTCTTCTTTCTCTAAAGAAAAACAATATAAAATACACACACTCATAAATATGACATTCACAATCTCTGGTAAATAGTAAAATGAATAGAAATGCAAAGAAACAGAAAAAAAAATCATAGACACTATAAGGTGACCCATATATTGGAAGTATCAGGCAAAGATTTTAAGCAACTATTATAAATATGTTCAAAGTCTTAAAAGAAAAAAAGTGGACATAATGAATAAATCAATGGTTATTCTCATCAGAGAAAAACTGTAAAAAATGAAAACTCTAGAATCAATTGATATAATTTCTGAGAGAAAAAAAATATATTATGGCAGACAACTGTTGGCTGCCTGATCACCATTCATCCACACCTCCCTCCTGCCTGTATAACACAAAACTATGAACTAAAACAACAGCAAATAACTCCCTAATTTGTTCGAATGCTGGCTCTTCTATGCTTCAAGAAATGACAGGAAATCTGGTGGGGGTCTTCAAGAAAATGCTTCCTCTGTGGGGATCAGGAAAAATTCTCCGCCTTCTCAATCACCGCCTTATGGAAGTTATTTGATTTGGGAAATTTTAAACTATTCAAGTAAAACAAATTAAAGTCAAACAAAATTTGATCTCTGAGGAATAATTATCTTATTGTGATATGTATTACTACTGAAGAGCTTTCAAAAACTTGCTAGAAGTTCAATTCCCCCTGAGTGAATTGCTCCTAAATTTACTTTCAAATGCATTTATAAAGACAAAAACCATCTAAAAATGGGAAGGAGTTTTACTATATTATTTTATTCTAGTTAATGTCTTGGTTGGTGGCAACAGTGATATACAAATATACTTTAGACACTAGGCATTTTTATAGTTACTTTGATGCATATTTCATAATTACCTATTAGGAATATTTTTTAACTTTATATATGCAATTAATTTGAAATATNAAATTAAAGTCAAACAAAATTTGATCTCTGAGGAATAATTATCTTATTGTGATATGTATTACTACTGAAGAGCTTTCAAAAACTTGCTAGAAGTTCAATTCCTCCTGAGTGAATTGCTCCTAAATTTACTTTCAAATGCATTTATAAAGACAAAAACCATCTAAAAATGGGAAGGAGTTTTACTATATTATTTTATTCTAGTTAATGTCTTGGTTGGTGGCAACAGTGATATACAAATATACTTTAGACACTAGGCATTTTTATAGTTACTTTGATGCATATTTCATAATTACCTATTAGGAATATTTTTTAACTTTATATATGCAATTAATTTGAAATATTTTGAGTGAAAACATACATGCAAAAATCTCTTATTCATTACATGTTTTCTTTAAATAAATCTTATTTTAAAAAGTCACAAAATCAAGCTCTAGTATGATTTGTCTATTTTGAATTTATTTTATTTTTTAAAAATAAACTTTGTTGTAACAATAAGTATTTCATATTTGTGGTATAATAGAACCAATAAGATGAGAATTGTTTTTGGAGATAGAAATTATATTTTTGAAAATAATTGTATCTACAGTGCCACTTGTTGTCTGCCCTCTTCCTTTAGATATCAGGATAATAAGCCACAAAAACATTCATGTCTTGCTTCAGATCCATACGATTCAGAGAATTTGATTAATCCGTCAGAGCCAAGCTACCACCATAAAATCCATCCTAGTTCATTGTTGCATAAAATATTTAGAACCTAGTGCTCTTGTTTTAAGAACTTGAAAGTAAAATTCTCCTTTTATGACCAGTTAAGAAAAACCTATAATTTTTTGATAGAATTTACAAGAAAATTTATAAAAGAAAATGTTACTGTGTATTTGCTTCTGATAATTTGCATTATACCAGAACTTCTTAAAAAACAAAACAGAACTATACAATGTCTTCAATTTGCCTCTCGGTATCTAAGTAACCTGTCTAAAATATAATATTTTACAAATCTAAGAAGCTAGAGTCAATTACAGTAAAAATCCTGATACAATATATACCATTGGTGGTATTCTAAAGTTATGCAACCCACCGACAAGTATATGGTTTTAAATGATAGTTCTCAGCTTTTCATCTTTTAAAAATATTCAGGATCTGGCAATCTAAGTGTGATAAGTGTTAACTATGAAAGTATAATCTAGGAAGTAGTGTTTCCAAACAGAAAATCAATTATTGCTCTGTAACTTGGCACAAAGGCAATATTTGAAATTATTGGCATAATACATAGTGGCAAGGAAACTGTAAAAATCCCAAAACTTTTCATAATTGAGTTAGAGATTATGACTGAGTAAATATTTAGTGTCACAGAACGTCATCAATTTGAGAAAAATTAATAAAACCTATATCAACTTTAACAACCAAATTTCCCAGTTTCCAATATTGAGGTGATAGTCTATATTCAATTTCAACTAGAAAAATAAGATTTTCCAGATTAAACGAAATAAAGGATTTCCAAATATTTTAGCAGACCCACTTATACACACACAAAAATCATTTGGCTTACTTTTAAATGTATAATTCCAGGACTCTATCTCCAGCCCACTGTGTCAAATCCTGTCTTGTGAGCCTTAGCAAGACAAACAAAACATTTACTGCAATAACAGAACAGATTAGATATATTTTATCATGCTCACTGGCCATAATTTTCCCCAGATTATATGTGAGTTTTGATAAAGTATGGCTGATTTATTTTTATCCTTTAAAAAGCCAGGATTAATACCCCCATGCCCACCCCAGGAAGTCCTCTCCAATCCTTCCTACTACCTCAGGCTGTGCTAATTCTTCTCCTTGGTCCATTTTTGTCTTTCCAAGGGTCTAGCACTCAGCAGTCTATCAATAAGTACTTGTATGATTAACAAGTATTTGTTAAAAGAATGGATAAATGTATAGCAATTTCACATACACTAAGCACATATAC
>NW_017732426.1:190702-192603 GCF_001890085.2 Hipposideros armiger | reverse complement strand
TGAGTGTCTATGACCCACTGGAACTGTTACTGGAGCTTTGTTATAAATAAACTATTCACAGCTATGGCAAATTTTAAAATCTGGTCATAGTAGTGTCAGAATGGATTCTTCTTCCTTTTTTTTCCTTCTTATACAAAACTGCTGTTTTTTCCTGCAAATGAAGAAATTCCCCACCTTTCTTTTCTAATAATGTCTTTATTTTCCTTTGAGAAAGTCCCTCTTCTCCTCCATGACTGCATGCAGTCTTGTTGGGATTGCTAAACAAGGTCCCCATCTTTTCTTCCCTGGCATCATGTGACTTGAACTTGGCCTGCCAACTCCAGTTCCCAGAAATATGAATCTTGAGCAACACAGCACAGAACAGAAACTCAGAGCAGCTGAGCAGAGCCTTGAAAGGCTTATCCCTTCATTCCTGTAACCCGGAGTCAAATTCATGGGCTTGGATCCTGTGCAGTCACACAGGATCCGCTCTTACAATTGGTTTCACATTCTGTTATCACCGTCTTGAAATTATCAATAATTCCTGAACAAGGAGCCTTGCATTTTCATTTTTCACTGGGTCCCGTTATCTCAGTTCCTTGAGATTACTATATTTCTGCTCTCTTTGAGGCCTATTTGACTACTCCTTTATTTCTGTGAGCTACTGCATATCTTTACAAGAAATACTTTTTTTTTTTTTTTTACAAAGTAAGCAAACGTAGGTTTCTGGAGCTTGTATCAAAGCACCCTATGTTTTACATTTGTCAGACCCAAGATTAAAGTGCAGGATGTAATACAGTTATTTCCAATGTCCTCAACCCTTTGGTGTATTTCTGTCATGTCCTTTTGTGTGATCTCCAGGATTGCTTTACAGCATTATTGCTCGCTGGATATTCAGAACTCATTATTAAGATGTTGAAATTCATTTTGCACTTTCTAAGTCAGAGGCCATTCACTTTTTGTAACTGCCCTGTCAAAACACACTGCAGCTGTGTCCTGGCCATCACCACCCTGACCCCTCTCAGGGACTGAACCCAGCTAATGTGCTGGTAGTTGATAAGGGACTGGTACAACATTTGTATGTTAACAGATTTTTTTTTATCCAGAAGGAATGACTTCACACACAAATATTTAGAGCACTTTGTCTGTTCAAAACAGACATTTTGTGGTTTTAGATTTACCAAATCATACTAAATAGAAAGCCATATGTTCTGTCTACCAATTTTTCCTGCATTTAGAAGGAAACATGTGTAAGTGGTTCTAAGGCTACTGTTTTCTCATCTCTTTTCACCAGGAAAAATAAAGTGGCTGGAGGTCAGCGTGAAAAATCATATGAGCTTTGTTTTCATGTGGAATTACCCTGCTTTAAAATGGAGCTGCATGTGTTGGAAATCTTGTTTTATGACATCCTGCTTAAGTTTCTTTTCACTGGTAACTCCAATAAATTAACTTTAACTTAGCTTCTCTTTTTGTTCATTACAAAGTTAAAAATTAATGGTTGCTTTCTCTGATTACCTTGTCTTTGAAATGAGAGACTATCTCCTACTCTCCAAGTATATTGCCCTACTAAATTATCAACAGAAACTTTAGGATATGCTTTTCACCATTTCTTAAAAATCATCTATTTGGTATATCGTGGCATATTATTTTTTCCCCCTATACTTCCTCTAAAAAATTCTCTATAAACTAAAAATTTACCTTGAGATATCCACAAATTGCATGTGGCTCAAAATATTTTATTTTCTGTTTTGATGCTGTTTTAAGATTTAAAGCATTTTATTCCTCAATGACTTTAGTAATTTTCAATTGCAGTTTTACATGCCTAGCAATAGAAATATTTGCAATTGGCTTATCTGTAACTATCACTTAAAGGAAAATAAGAATAAAAAAGAAAAGAAAAATGTGAAGGAATATATATATAT
>NW_017732426.1:185371-188532 GCF_001890085.2 Hipposideros armiger | reverse complement strand
GAATAAAGAAAATTGATCATACCTCTATTATGGCCAATGCAGTAAACATCCAAAATGCAGTTATTACAGATAACTACAGGAATCCAAGATTGTATCCTGGAAGCAGTGGTATTCGAGGCAGGTATTGGATGTTAATAGAACACTATCAAAACGCATGGGGTCAAGCGGGGAGAGAATCCCATACAGAGAGAATAAAATGAACAAAATCATGGGGTGAAGGTCTATTACAGAGACGTAAGGCTGAAAAGTAAAGATTGGAGTGGAATCATGGCAGGTCACATATGCCCAGAAAAAACTTTGGTTTTTAGAGCTAATGAAACACTTTTGAAGTTATTTGAAGAGAAGCGTTAGATGGCTTCATTTTTCCTTTTAGAAAGATAGCTCTGGAGGTGATATGAAGGAAGGCCGAGAATGATGATGGTTAGTTTCGAAAAATAATTTTTCAAACATAACTGATGCAGAAACACTTTGAAATATAAGAGGTGCTTTTCAAATGTAAAGTATTAAGAATCAATAGGGACTATATATATATTCAATTATAGTTGACATACAATATTACACAAAACATCGGCTTCAGGTGTACAGTGCAGATATCAAGCCCCTACCCCATCCATGCAGTGGTCTCCCTAACAATATATGGTGAGGGGAAGTGGGGTGGCGGATTGGGGGAGGGGAGTGGACACTTTGAGGAATAAAAAGTATAACGATTGCACAGTGTTATACAGCTGAAACTAATTAAAAAATGTTTATTTCTCAATTAAAAAAATAAAAATGAATAAATTAAAAGAATCAATAGGGAAATACATAACATGATTATGTCGATAGCACCATTTCAAATAGTAAGGATATACCCGTTACTGCATTTACCACTGATAAACCTGTAGATCAGTGCTTTGTATACTTACTTGACAATAAGAATCACCTGAAGTATTAGTTAAAAATATGAATATCAAAAACCCACTGACCCAGAATCTCCTGAGTAGGGGCCTGTAAAGCTGAACTTTTCACAAGTTCTTTTAACTGAGAGGGATAAGAGACACACCGCTGTCTAGGTCAGAGCTTCTCAACCTTATTCGATGGAGATTCTGATGCCTCAGGTTGTGCAGTGGACATTCTGGGTCCCTAATGAACTCTCAGGAGATGTTAATGCTGCTGATCTACAGGCTGCACTTTGGGCAGCAAGGGACTAAACTGTTGTTTCTCTCTGAAAGAGGGGCTTAAACAGGTTCGTATCCTACACATATTTTCTAGCTCTATCCAATGACAGCGCCTAGAAAAAATGATGAGCAAAAAGCAATAAGCATACCTAGCAAACCAGATCTTGGTTTCTACAATCATTTCCATATTAAAGGAGTTGGCTCCTTGTTGAAGTAGTTGATTCCAGACTGGGGCAGGGAAAATACAGGTTGAGCCTGCAGCATCTTGTGTTGTTGCCAGAAGGTAAATCCATATTCAAAANAAATAAAAGGTCTTACTTTGGATTTTAAAAAACAGGCAGATTAGGCATGGGTGAATGCAAATCTTCTATTTCTGGGATGATTTTATTCTCTCTGTGCAATCGAATGACATTTGAATAAATCCCATTGATCCTAGAGGGATGTTAAGCTATCAAGGGGATAAGGCACTGGGTCTTCAAACTCTGGTTCATGTACTAGAAAAGATCTCCTGAATTTATATCTCAGCTCCCTCATATCACAAGAAACAGACCAGGAAACGTTAGTCTCCTAAATAGTCCAATCATTAAAGAAAGGTGACATATCTTCATTTGTTTCTATAATTGTGTTACTATTGACTGCTTTTTTATGTTGATTAAAAATATTAACTGATGATATTGTTTGAAGATTTGATTTTTTTCTTTTCGCATGATTGCAATGAAATACAATTCAGTCTGCCATCTGTACTATACATTCTAGTTTTATTTTTTAATTCAAGTTAACAAATTTGACACTATTTGCCTGCATATAAGTAGGCATCTTTTGAAATCCACAACTACCATCTTCACAGGAATACTGACAGATGAAGTTTATTGTTGTATTGTTTAGATTGATTATTGGTTTGACTTCTAGGTATTCTCACATTTTTAGAAGCAAGTGGTAAATAAATAAAATAAAAATTCTCTTTTCTAGCAACTGAAGTAGGTCAATAGCCTCCCTGTCATGATGTGAGTCCTAGAAAACAAAATCATTTAAACTATTTATATCATATTAAATTTATTAACTTACCTATACAGGTATGGTATGTGTAAGAAATGGCTATAGTTTTCTTATAGCTGTTCACAAGTGTTCTTCCCAAATGTTGATGATGAGAAAATTGGACATGACATCAGAAAAGCAGCAGAAGTTTCCACCCAGACAGAATGGCAAGATCCTTGGGATCTTTTGTGATTACTGTTTCTTGAAATGAAATATTTAAATTGATATTCTATGAGTAACTATGACTTTTTCTTCTATAAAAAAATACCTCTTCCAACCAAAATCATACTACTCAATATGAATCTTATGGGATTCAAGTAAGGAATAAAATAATTTAAATTCAAGTTGAATACTTTAAGACCAATGACTGTAATATGCCAGTGGTTACTAATGCACACATCCTATTATGTTGCATTTATCAAGATACAGTAATCTCATCTACTTTTATTTATAAATGTTTTCTGAGTGTTCACCTATAAAAAGTATCTCTAAGATAGTTAACTAGCTAGCTAGGTAAGTATGGATAGAGATGTCTGATATCTAGTAAGTATTCTAATTGGGCAATACATGAATCTTGTAAGCATCAGACACCATATACTGATATAATGCTCTATAGTTCTATAGTTTTCCTTCTAAAATAGTTGTGTCAAGTGTTCCCAGTGCAATTTGAGCTGTCGTATAAGGCCTTAAAATAGAAGGTGTTATTTCTTCTTTTACAATGTGTTCTCTTTTCCTCTTTGTAATCACAAGGGAAAGTATATAGACTGCTTTTTATTTTTTGACATAGCAGTGCTGGTATAGTCATCACCTGACAGACTAGAACATTTCACATTAGTATTTAAATATAACTGGCATATGGTTTTTTAAACAACATGTGATAATCATCCTAATTCACTTACAAAACAAATATATAAACCAATCAATATCAACTGTAGTAAAGAAAAAAATGAAACAATTTAATACTAATGC
>NW_017732426.1:164235-183461 GCF_001890085.2 Hipposideros armiger | reverse complement strand
CAAAAGTATTGAATTATACCAATAAAATAAATACATATAAGATCACACTAATATAAATAATTGTCTAAATATATAAATAGGGGGAAAGGACAAGGTTCCCTTAGAAATAATTCTAATGTCTCCAATTTTCAATGAGGAAAATAGAAAATCACTGATAGGACACCATCATAAAATAATTGTTGGAGACAAGATCCACGCTGGATGCTAAAATTAGTGGGTAAAAGTATGAGGAGAAAGAGGATATTTGCATAGTCTTAACAATATCTCCCCAAGGATATGTAATATTGAAAAAGAGAATAGTAACTTTGTGGTGCACTAACCCGATGGGCAACAACTTAGCCAAGTGGTCAAGGTTAACATCACTAGTAATACACATATCAATATCATGGTTGATATTAGACTATCTTCTGTGGTTTTCTTGCCAAATATTAACTTCAATGTAATGAGGAAACAAACAAACAAACAAACAAACAAACAAACAAACAAACAAACAAACATATCAGAGAACTCCAAACTGTGGGACTATCTGCAAAATACCTCACCAGTATTCCTCAAAAGCATTTAAAAAAGACTGAGGAATTGGCACAGAATGGAAACGACTAAGGAGAATAACACAGCTGTTGGGTTGTCGGAAAAATCATGATGCATTTTTGCAACGAAAAACATAAAAAAATACGTCATGACTTTTCCAACAACCCAATACATGGGATCCTGGCTTGGATCTTATAACAGAAAAAAGGACACTAGTGAAAAAACAGAGAAAATCCAAATAAAGTCTGCAGTGTAATTAATATATTGTATCAATATTAATGCATTAATTTTGGTCATTTTAATGTGACTTATGTGATATTAACATTAAGGGGAGCTGGGTGAAGGGTATATGGGAACACAAATGCTTTTTTTGGAAGATTCTGTGGTAAGTCAAAGCTTTTCAAAATAAAAAGCAATCAAAAGAATTGAAAGTAACTATTCATGTTATTTAAAAAGCATTCCCCAAATGCCTTACATTATAAAATTCCTAAGAAAGGACTGACAATCAGTATGTTCAGTTTCTTTCATGCCCTCTACTCTTACAAGTGGTTGTTACCAAAACTGTAAGTCTCTAAAGATGTTTAGAAGAACTCTCTCTGAATAACCTCACACTGTTGAAATTTGATCTGTTAAAATTCTGTTTCCAATTAATTAATGATGAAGGAGATAATTAGTGACATAGAAAAAAAGAATAGATTTTCTCATTTGCTTGAAAGCATGTGAGAATCATTTCATAGGCAGTAATTGTTTTTCCTTTTTTCATTTGAGGTATTTGTAAATGTAAACATGACTTTTTAAAAGTAGTGAAAAAGTGAGCTAATTTCTTTATTATACAATAGACTGAAATTTCTAAACAATAGACTGCATAGTAGGCTAATGTTAAAAACCCTTGTACAGAAACAGAATAATCAGGGATCAAATGAAATAAAAATAAAAAGAAAATGGTAAAGGCTATATAATGAAAACACATTATTTTCTAGATTATAATACTATACACATTAGGGGTTTAAAGGAAATATAATATTTGTGTAGGTTTTCATTACATATACATCTCATTTTTATATTGTCTATTAATGAGGTACTTATTTGTTATCATACTAGGTAAACTCTAAGATGGCCTCTAAGACCACACCCTCTGGTGTTTGCTCATGCTCTGTACATTCTCCTCCCTTAGAATGTGGGTGGAACCTGTGAATATGATGGGATATCATGATTCGTCTAATAATCACTTGTCTTTCAGTTAATAATAATAAAAAATATATAATAGTACTAATAATCATAATAAAATAATTTTAAAAGCCTATCCTGAGAGGCCTGACCCAATCAGAGGAGCCTTTAAAAGAAGATGAAGCATCAAAGAGGCGTGTTACCTACAGGTCTTGAAGTTGAAGCTACCATGATTTCTACAGATCCAAGGAAACCAATTCTACCAGTGACCACCTTAGCTTGGAAGAGGAACCTCAGATGAGTCCCGAGCTGGCCAACACCATGATTGTAGCCTTGTGAGTCCCTGAACAGAAGACCCAGCTAATCCCTCTCCAAATTCCTTACCCACAGAAACTGTGATCCTCCGTCAAAATACCTTGGATGAAAAATACTATATTTTAAACATAATTACGTTACTGCCAATCTAGTGATTTGACTTTTCTTAAGAGTACATTCTGTTCTAGAAATGAAACAGCGTCTTTCTTTGCAAAATTATTGCAGGAGTTAGTCTAATTATTTTATTTCTATTACAGTATTTATTGTTCCCTCATTCTTACACATTTATACTTAAGTATAATATTGAATTGATACTTATCTAAAGGAATACAGTCACAAAAAACTGTATTTTTATAAATAAAAGGGGTTTTTGTAGACAATTATAAATATTACTATTTCCATAGACAGATACATTCTATGAGAAGATACTTGACAGTTAATTTTATCTGTAAATATTATATACTTTCTGGCTTAATCCATACAGAGTAAAATTTAAAAACATAATTTTAAATGATTGAATAAGATTTTCATTAGTTTCAGATGCCAAGAAAATGTTAAGAATGATAAAACTTTGTCAAGAACTATGAAGGGTCGGAAATTTTACTCTATTTGTTAAGTAACAAGTGAGCCAGTCATTTTCATGAATGCGGGCAGCAGACACATTTCTGGGTCAGAGAGAGAAGACTTTTATTACTCACAGGACTTTTATTACTCACAGGAATAGCAGTAACTAGAGAATCTGTATTTTCTTGAGGCTCTTCCCTAATCCTAGTTCCCCAAAGTGATTCAAAGATGAATCAGATGCAATAGGAGAGGTGTGATCTTAGGGAAACCAAGTCTTTTATAATGGCCAGTCGGCATTCCTGTCTTGTTGCAGAGAAAGAAACTATCTCATTGATTTCAAGGCTATAAGCCACAAAAAAGATACTGCCATTTCCAAGCCTGACTGGTATACAAACAAGCATTCTTGAAAAAATATTAAATATATAGTCACGGAATGTAAACTACAGTATAGGGAATGTAGTCAATGATATTGTAATAACTACGCACGGTGTCAGATAGATAGTAGACTTGTTGGGGTTGTCATTTTGTGAGATGTGTAAATGTGTAATCACTAGGTTGTTTTGTACATCTGAAACTAATAAAAAAAACTGACAAATATAGAGTACGAGGCGCACACACACACACACACACACACACACACACACACACACAAACGCAGTCAGTATACCTACTTGCAAAATCTACATAAATGTGTTAGACCCATGGGAAACTGTCTTTCAACAAAGTTTTATGAGTCATAGTGCTTGTCACCTCATCATATATTCACTGCATAAGGAAAGAAAACAAGATGCNCAAGGACAGCTGTAGATACCAGTTGGTAAATTTTTCAAAATTTGAAAATTTTAGGCGTCTCTTACATCATGTTTGGAAATAAAATGTATGCCATACCAATATGATTTTCATATTAGTAATAGTAAATAATGAAGTTTTTCTATTGTCCACATAAAATAAAAGGGATTTTTTTCCAGAGTAAATATGTGTCTTTCCATCACTGAATTCAAAATGTCATATCACACCTGTGAGCAAAAGACCATAATGACTTTAATGAGATGATATCAGTATTTGTACAACTTACCATAATGCTATAATAGCACCTGCCTGGATTGAAAATTAAGGTTTCACTAAATGTTCTCTATTGCCTTAGGAAAGAGGTTAATATAGCAAAGAAAACATTTTCAATGTTTTCTCCATCTGCGCTTATTCATTCATTTACCAATTATATTTGTCGAATGCCTATGTCCGGTTTGTAGCAATTATCCTACACTTTAATCTTAAATGTGTGAAAATCTTCACAGCAAACCAATATGGCTCTCAGAGAAAATAGTTCAACAATCATGATGTGACTATTGCTTTCTTTTCTAGTACTGTAAATATTCTTAAAGATGTGTTTTTGCAAATAAGTACATGACATAGGGAGCACAGTGATAGCATAAATAATCCAGTGATTAAATACTGGTGGAAATATACAGATAAAAAATATACTTTAGATCTGTGCTATCTAATAACATAGCCTCTAAACACATGTGGATAAATTTAAATAATGAAAATTAAATAAAATTAAAATTTAGTTCAACCACACTTGCCATATTTCAAGTGCGCAACAGACTCTTTTGACATCACAGAGAACATTCCCATAGCAAAGAAAGTTCTATTGGACAGCGTTGCTCCAGATACTACACTCATATGGAAATTGTTCATTAAGAGCTTCTAAGGGTCAGCCGAGTGGCTCAGTTGGTTAAGAGCTCTCTCAAGAGTGTGAACTCTGAGCAAAAGGGTTGCCGGTTTGATTCCCGGCCTGAGCTGAGCTGCCGCTGAGCTGCCAACAGGTGGCAGGATGGCTCAACTAAAAAAATAAAAAATAAAAATAAAAATAATAGATAAATAAATGAATAAAATAAAATAAATAAAAAAATTTAAAAAGAGCCTCTAAAACAGTAATACATGCGGATGCAAGTTCAGTAAATGTCTGATTATTCTGAGAATATATTTTACAGTGTATTCATGTATTTAATTTCATAAATTAGCTTGAGATTATTACTGTAGTTTAACTGCATATCAGGGAGCTATAAACACATTTTATTTCTAATGTTTTAACTTTTTCAGGCTATGGCTCATTTGGTAGACCACTGAAAGGAGCCCAAAGGACCCATTTACTACTTTCCCATAAAAATTGATGTCTATGATCAACTATATAGTCTTCTGATAAATTTTATATTTTTCTCATTTTTTTTGTAATTGAAAATGATCTAAGTGAGATAGAAAACTATCACTAGACAACTGAAGTTAAAGGATGGATGAGAAAATAAAAGTTCTGAAAATAAGGAGTAGTGTCTATTCATAAGAAAAACATTCTAAAGTTTTTAGATTTCAATTTCATATACATTTATATACAGTATATATACATATGGCTTATGCATATATATTTGTATGTAAATTACATATGTAAAATATAATTTATCTTTGAGGTGTTATATACTTTTGGAAAATAGCATGTCAATATTCCTTATTAAAATGTCAAGAACTTCCCTGAAATAAAACTATGTCATAATTTCAATATCTGAAAAATGTTTTACAAATACAGTCATATAGTAACAAGTAACAGTTCTTTAATTCTTACTGTGTGATAGCCCTGTACTATGTGCTTTATATTAAATATCCCCTTAATGATCTATATGTACTTCTACACAGCTATGGCAGATCTTAACTCCCTTGGAATCCTCATTTGTATAAAAAAATAGCTATTTCACAGGAAAATGAGTAATAAAACTAAAAGCTTTTAACTGGAACAGTTCAGTAAATAATAATGGCCTCAATATTCTAAACACATAAGACCCAGGAGAGCAATTTAGAATAAAACTACATAAACAAATCTCACTTTTGTTTTACCAAACTATATCTCAGTCAGAATAATTTGTTCTTCAAAGTAAAGAAAAATAAAACTGTAAGACACTTTTTACAAAATATTTTATCCATTTCCTTAATGGCACAATTACAGAATCTACAGTAAAAGTATAATTTCAATCTCCATATTTATAGCTTATAAAAAGAATGTAAAACACGCACTTGTTTTTTCTTTTATATTAATGTGTCTGACATTTATGAAGCATAAAAGAGGAAAAGAGACTGTCTTCTCTTCCTCAAAGAAAACTCTAGAAGAAATTCCTTATACTTTTCATGTCATATGTATTAGTTAATCAAGATTATGTGTCAAAAGGAAAAGGCACGACAAGCAAAGCAACATTTTAGGTTCCAGTAAGGAATATGATTAATTAAAAAGAGAAGAAATGGATTAAAAAAAAATGATGGAGTTTCACCGAAACATTCAGAATTAGAGTGATTTAACAACAACAAAAATGCAAACCTTCAGATTTGGTCAAGAGTTTATGACTTTAAATTTAGGGGTCAACTGAATAATATATTTACAATTAAAAGATAGATATGTGTGTGGTATCTTAATAATTCTGTTTAAATATGCAATCATATTCACCATTCTGTACTTGAATGCCAACAAAGAAAAGGAGAAATTAGGTCATGGCTCATACTTCAGCCCTTTGAAGGGAAGGTAAAAGGAGAAAAGTGACATTTACTAAGCAATTAAAAATAAGATATTTTAGGCTTATTTTATTCACATTGATAATCTTCAAATTTGCAGAGGAGATAAATAGGTCATTAAAAAGAGTCAGGAGAAAGGGTCATTGATGATTTTGTCAGAATTTCATAGAATGAGATTTAAATACTAAATATCAGAAGATTATAGCATTTCAATGAACTCATCACTTAGGTTTTCAAATCTAGATTAAATATTAATTAAATGGCCACTCAGATTGGCAAGAAAT
Organism: Hipposideros armiger; assembly: GCF_001890085.2. Lineage (NCBI taxonomy): Eukaryota > Metazoa > Chordata > Mammalia > Chiroptera > Hipposideridae > Hipposideros > Hipposideros armiger. The sequence goes on along the minus strand of NW_017732426.1, from coordinate 177,048 downwards.
CCTACTGGTAAATAGGAGTATGTTTTACTTATAACCAATGCTTTGAAACCAGACAAAAATATTTGTTTTGGTCAGTGTGTGTGTGTATGTTTGTGTGTGTGTATGTACATGTGTGCACATGTGTATGTACGTACTGTTTTGAATGTCAATTACATTTTGTTTTTAGCTCTGAATTTACTAATTGTCACAGTTGACTTCCTATGGGTGGTGTTCATGTTATGCCAATGCGGTCTCACATTATTTCTCAAATAGAGAAAAATGGAAAGATAGAAGCATAGATTACGGCTAGCAATTATCATCATCATCATCATTGCAATCTTTAGCATTCCTAAAATTAATCGAGTGTTTTATATGTGATAGACACTTTGCTAAGAGCTTTACATATATCATCTTATTTCTTAAAACAAACCTATGAGGTAGGTTCAATTATTACTTCCATTTTACTCAAGGTAAAATTGAGCATACTTATTTATTGTGTTCAGAGTTTGTTGTCTTCCTCCTTCTTTTAAATGGTAACTAGAGATAGGAAAAATATTTATCTGCTCTTTTCACTGATTTATCACAACTGCCTAGAACACACCTGACATATAGTATGCATTAAAAGTAAAAAAAAAATAAAGTTGACAAATGATTGAAGAATGTCCGTTTGTTTATGACCTATGATGTTCAATAAAACAAATCAAGCAACCTAACTCTGGTGAATTTTCTGTTTCTCAAATAGTTACCACTAAGTGGTGCACATGAACCTCCACTGCCCCTGCTTAGGGCCTTTCTTTGCATTTATCAAACGCTGTCCTTATTTTTTTGTTTATTGAGATCCTTGGATAACATGTCAATTTTCAGAAGGCAATGTAAAATATAAATACCTTTAACATCGTTCAAAGGGCTTATGAAAAATGGGGTGTCAACATTACTAAAAGTAGCGTGGAGTAAGCGTTAGATATTGACTCTACTTTGACCTTCAGCGTGCTTAAGTATTATTATTATTATTATTATTATTATTATTATTATTTACAGTCAATGACCTTTATTCCAGGGTTAGAACAAGGCCGGGCACACCGCCTACAAGAAGAGCACAGGGCAAAGCAATCTCAGCTGAACAGGCGTGGGAGGGCAGGTTAGTCTTTTTAGATTATTTTGCCTTACAGAGAAATGATTAGGCTGCTGAAAAGGACCCTGTCTTCCCTCTCCCACCCATCCTCACTTGCCTCTCTTCAAAGAAAGCCTCCTTACTCATGCTCATTCAGATTCTCAATCTCGCCCTCTCATACAACATATCCTGACTGGAAAGACAATTCATGTTCACTTCCCCCTACCAATTCTATAATCTTCTCCTTGAGGGAGAAGCCCGACAGGACTCGGGGAACTTAAAGAGGTCGTTTAAGGCAACACCGTGGAGTACTCAGAGGTGTCTGTGTTATGGCAGGTGTCTGCAGCAGTGGCCAGAGGGGGCGTGCAGGCTGGGCGGGGCTGGGAGGAGGGGTGCTCTCCATCCAGTCTGGCGGCCCTCTTCCACAGCCAGCCCTCCCCTCCCACTAGAGTTTGCTCCCAAACCCTTAAAGCCCCTTACTTACTTTCTCTAAATAGTTTGTTGAGATTGTGTGAATTTAATTAAAAGTTTTCTTTTTTTGACTTTGTAGCAATTTGACTCTGCAGCTCCTTTCACTGTGGCATTCCCCTCCCATCCCTGCTCTGGCCTAGACAATAAGTTAATGCTAGACACCACGAAAAAAGGCTGATGTGGCAGTGTGGGTTTCATATACATACATATGACCAGCATGGTCAGGGTGGGAGGCACATTTTGGGGCAGGCAAGAGGCTGGGGTCACTGGACTCTAGTGATTGGGCTAGGAGGAATTACAAGCCCAAATCGCCAGGATATTGAGGGTGACGGATTACCAATTCCCCTCCTGGACTGAACTGGGGATCAGTGCAGAGGAAAACACTGTAGTTCACTTCTTCCCTTCTTTCAGGCTTGGCGAGTTCTAGATGACGGGCTGGGAAGGTTGCCTACAATAACCACGCTGGGACCCTGTAGGTGGGGAAAGAATTGGAGTTAAAACCTAGGGATCTCGTTCTACAACCTCTCTAGGTTCCGGGTCAGTATGTGCAACAGTCTGTATAGGAATAAAGGAGTGGAAAAGAGGCCCCTCTGCCCCATCTCAGGCTCAGGGGAGCATTGTCTCGGCACAGTCTTTCCAGGGCAGAGGTGGGTGGGGTTACCTAATGTTGGGTGCTCTGTGGGTTTGATCCTTGGGGTCAAGAAAGTATCCAGTGGTCCTCCGTCATTAGATCCCTAGCTCCTACCCATCCTAGGCCCTAAGAGGTACAGCATGGGGTACAAACTCTGGCTTTGCCCCTCCCAGGTGGGGGTTGGGTACCCTCTTCAGCTTCCCTCCCACTGCTTTTCATTCGATCCACCTACCTGTCCCGTGCCTCACCCCACCTCAGCTCTTCAACCTAGGATAATGCAGGTCCTTTCTGCTCCCACACTTGAGACAAGGGGGAATAGTGGAGGAAGGAGAAGTAGGAGGAATAGCCCGACCTCCCCCTAGAGTGGAGAAACAGCACCCCCCACCTCTGACCCCCACCCCTCACAAGGAAGAGGAGCTAGATGAGCTAGACATGTAGACAGACAGCCAGAGCATATGCACACACATGTGTATAGTAAGGGGGTTAGGGCCAGGTTAGTAGGTGGGTAGATCTGGGGGATGGGGGAAGAGAGTGGTCCAATGAAGGTCCAACCTTCCTCCTCTTCCTCTCCTTTGCTTAGGCTTTCTTCAGTGGAGGAGCCAATTTGATGATCTCCTCCTCAGAAGGCTGCTGGGTCATCTCTTTGTGCATTTGGGCACAGGAGGTACAGATTAGCTTGGTGTCCAGCTCTCCTCCTCAGAGCTCTTCAGAACACCACCATAGTGAGCAGATCAGGACGGTGAGAGATCTCAAAGGTGTGCTCGATGTCGGAGAGGCTGTCTTTGTCCAGCTTGTTGTGGCTCTCCAGGAAGCTGAACCAGGTGCTGCCTGTAGTGATCGCCTCACTCCTCTCACTGAGGATGTCCTCCTTGCAGGCCGATTTGAGCTGTTTTAGATCTTCAAGGTGATGTTGTTGGTCAGGTCCCGGAGGAGGGTCCCGTACTCAGCCATGATGCCTCGCGAATGCGTGCGCAGGGCCGGGCACCGTGGCGTCCCTGGTTCCTGAGCAGCGAGCGTCCTGAGCTTCCTCCTTGGCTCCGACCAATGCACAGCTTCTGTACGCAAGGTCCCTTAAGTATTATTTTATGTCCAGAAATTTAAAGGTCTTAAGTGCAGTCTTCCCTTCAAATTATGTCATGTTTTAAACTGAAATTTGGTTCAGAGGGAGAGAGAGGGCATGGTGAATTTCAAGATGCATGTTTAAGAAGGGGATTGTATGTATTCAATACTCTCTGCTTTGGGTTGATTTATGTCTCTCCAAAATGTATATGTTTAAGTACTATTCCCCTGTGCCTCAGAATGTGACTTTATTTGGAAATTGGGCAGTTGGAGATGTTAAGGTGAGGTCATAAAGAAGTAGGGTAGGCCCTGCCCCAATATAATTAGTATTCTTATTAAAAAAGGGAAATTGAGAGACAAACAGCAAACAAGGAGAACATCACATGAAGATGAGGGCAGAGATCAAGGTGATGCTTCTACAAGCCAAGGAAGGCCAAAGCTTACCATTAAACCAAAAGCTAGGGGAGAGGCATGGAACAGAATCTTTCTCACAGTCCTCAGAAGAAGCCAGCCCTGTCAGACCTCTGATTCAGACCTGAGGTCAGACCTGATCTCAGACCTCTAGTGTTCAGAACTACGAGGCAATAAATTTTTGTTGTTTATATGACCCACTTTGTGGAATTTTTGTTACAGCAGCCCTGACAAACTAATCCACTCATCTTTCTTAGACATTCAATAGTGACCAACTCTTATCAGTCAGATAAGATTCACTCTATGAAATATTGAGGTGCACATCAAATTATACATGAATGTCCAAAAAAAAAACAACTGTTTTCATTGCTTTTTAGATACCAAGTCAATAATGTTAAATATTCTAACTTTTTGGTTAAAATGTAGTACATTTCAGAACATCGGAGGCACTCATAACTAAATGCATAACTAAAACCATATGCAAAATCTACCCCCTCCCAGGATTCTAATTAACCCTACCCTGTTTCCCTTCATTAGTAATGATTATTATGATTTATTGGAATTATTCATTTCACCACCAACAAACATATGAACAAAAAAGTCATGAAAATACCATCATGCCAAAATTTATTAATAACAATATTTTTTGAAAGACAACTATTTGGTGTGTAAATGTAAAAGCTCGGCCTGAATTTGATGCCAGTGTTATTTTTATACATTATGACCCAGTTTATCTGCCTTAGTGTTGCATTAACCCTCAGAGTTTGAGATGCCCTCGTATTTTTTCAGAGCAGAATACTATATACACCACTGAACATTATTGCCTCTGAGAGACATAATAATTTTAGGAAATGAACCATTAAATTAGGATTTTTTTTATCCCCTTTTTGCTGCATATCCATGTCATTGATTTTCTATGAAATGAGGCATAGTACTTTAAGGATAAAAGTAATAAAAAATTATTTATAGACATATTAAGAAATAGTTTGTTCATAATCATACAGTGAAATAGTGAGATACAAACTCTATTCAATGCAAGTATAGTAACAACTGATAGACCGTTACCTCTGGCAAAGAACAGATAAAAGCATAACTTTTGGATAATATACTCCAAATGTGTATAGCTATCTCTTCTATATTTAAACATTTCAAAATCATTCAATATTTATCCAAAAATAATACTTACTTTCTTTCAGAAAAATTATACTTTCTTTCTGAGCAAAAAGAAATTATGACTAAATAGGTAGGTGTCTACACACTATAAGAAATGTAGTACCCTTTCATAGGACTCCTAAGAATCAAGAAAATCATCAAAAGAAAAAAGGCATGAAGGTTCTTTAACATTTAGCATAATATGTTAATCTTAGTTGCCTTCAAATAAGTTTAAGTGCTACGAAACAAGAAATATGCTGATAAGATATATTGTAGTAACCAAATTATGATTACTGTCTCAATACTCTGAAAAAATACACTAAACTTGCCCTATAATTTTTGGCCACTTTAAACACATTGAAACTAATAAGTCTAGAAAATTTTTAAAGCACATTTACATGTTCAGCAATGGTCAGAGGATATACATTTTATTTTAATATGAATACCACTAACACATAACCAAGATTCTCAAGCTGTCCCTATTTTCCTGTCTCATCTACATTGAGGCAAGACACAAAAAGACAGTGCTACCAGCCAATTTTCCTTAGGAAGAAAAATGGAAGTAAATTAATTATATTTTAGACTGGATTTGTAGTCTTGTATACACATTCTATTCTAGTCCAAATATATATATTTTTTCAAACATTTCTTTGTGTTTCTTCTCAGCTTGTTTTGATTTATGAAGAGATAGATATATCAGATTTAAAACATAATTTGAAGAGTTAGGACTATCAGCTTTAGTGGTCCGTGCTTATACTATTGTACACATGATGTACAGCAGGATGCACACTTTTGTATCTAGTTTCACAGTATTCAACATATGCTAGTTCTGAGCTTTATGTTCTTGACCCTCTGCCCTATGGTCACAGGCATACACATTAATGCTGTAACAACATGCTAAGCACATTGTATATATTATCTCAATTCTCCCAACAAACTTGTCATATATGTCTTACTATATTTGTTTTACATATGTTGGAACTAAAGTTCACAGAGCTTAATTGAATTGCTCAAAAATCACAGGGAATAAATAGTAAAGATGGGACTCAAACTTTGATTTAAATTAAGATAGTTGCATTTCCAGAGTCTGAACTCTCCCCACTATACATGGGCAGCCTTGAAAAGAGTAGAACAGTCATAAAAGAATAATACAAGGCTCAAGGATATTCGTCAGGAGGGAGATGGCTGTGGCAAACAGAAAAAAGAACATAGGTCTTGTAATCTTTTACAGCTGTTTTTGAATCTTATCATTAACATTTATTAAACGCATGAACTTCAACAAGTTACTTGGCAGCTAAGGCTCAATTGCTCATCGGGGGGATCGTGAAAATAATATACCTATTCATCAAATTACACTAACAATTAAATTGGAGCATCCATGTGAAAACTGCTGGCATAATGTCTATCAGAGATAACATTCAATACTTGACTCCTTTCCTTCTCAGGAGTTAAGGGATTGATATTAGATATTGGTCTGATGATAAAGTATCCAAGGGCCAGCACACTTTCCTCTCCCCTCTCATTGCCTCAAGGAGTCACCACTCAAAGGTACTAAGTTAATGTTTAGGAAGAATAGACCTGGGTAGTAACTTCCGTTCCTAAATTATCTGCAAACAGGCTTTTCCTTCCTCCATTCCCCTGTTGGTTACTCCCTGGAAAGGAAGTGTTTTCGGAGAGTAATTTGGTACCACCTCTCAAAATGTAAGATTGGTACACACTGTGAGCCATTACATTTGTAGGAATGAATCCGGGGAAATCCTTTCACATATGTTGAAAGATGGCTGTACAAAGTTATTTACCATAGTTAATAAGAGAAAAACTATTAAAGCTTACATTAATAAAGACTTTGATGAATCATTTGTTATGAATTCCCCATCGCCTTTCTTCAACCACACTCTCTCCTACAATACAGGGGAAGAGCCCAGCAGCTGTGCTTCCCAAATTTCCAGAATGCCAGCAGGTTGTGCCAGAGAAAATCACTTGAATGAGATTAGGGATGTGAAACAGTAAGATAAGCCATTATTCTCTGCACTGCTGCGGACAGGCACAAGGGCATTGGCAGACAACAGGCTGAAGACGCGGGGGTTTTGCCAATAGCTTTCAGGCATCCCCCTGAGAGTTAAACACTTGTGTACCACAGGTAGCACCGACGTGCAGCATCAGCTCAGCCGCTCTGCCTACCCTTCCAGGTATGAGAGAGAGCCTCTCTAACAGGTGTTCTTCCCACCCTTCCAACCATTGCATAAGCTTCTGATTTCTTATTTTAAATCTTTTCTTACTCTAAATACTTAGAGTGGCTTCTACTTTTATGACAGAACTGTGACTGATAAATATGCTGAGAGATCACTCCCCATGAGTCTGCCATTTCTGCATAACCTCTGAACAAAGGGCATTAACAGCTTTGCACAAGAACATTTGCAAAGCTACTCCAAAGCAGGTAACAGACTGGTTTACATTCCAGGGTAATAAAGCTAGAGTCTCTTCTTCTCCCCAGAGGCATTCAAGAGAGAGAAAGCCAGTGTCTCCATTCAGGGGAAAGGGCAGATTCGATTCCTGACACCCCCAGTAATGCAGATGATATTTCCCTGTGGGGCAAGGATAGGGCAGGTTTGTTAGCAGTTCTTTGTAAAATTAGAGATGTTCCTTTTTTGTGACAAAGAGTCCTGTGTGCACAGCATTGCCCTGGACTCTTTCTATATTGCCTCCACGGGACTTGGGGGGGCCCAGAGAAACCAATGCACACATGAATATCATGCTGTTTGTTGCGCCATGTGTAATAAATTGTCTAGATTCACTCAGGCTCATTGTTTCCTATCTACTAAATCCATAAACTATAGCAAGCTGGCCTAGTAGTTGCCTGCTGTTTTGAAACCGCTTGGCCACTTGACAATATACTGGAATGCCAGGTGTGATTAAAGGTAATAAGATTGATATACAAGATGGAAATTGGGCAGCTGAGATGCCTCAATTAAAATGCAGATATTGTCACACTGGATCAAGCTGGAAGATCTAACTATAAACTGCTTACAAAAAAATCAACTTCAACTACAAAGGCATAAAATGATTAAAAATAAAATGATGAAAGAATATATACCATGCAAATGCTAATCCAAAGAAAGCAGAAACAGCTATATTAATACTCGTCAAAATAGACTCGAGTGCAAACGTGATTACCATGTATAAAGAAGGTTATTTCATCTTGATAGATCACTGATTCAAAAAAACAGAAAAATCCTAAATGTTTTTGCACCTATTAACTGAACTTCATGAAGTAAAAACTGACAGAATGAAAATCCATAATTATAGTCAAAGATTTCAAAACCCTTCTCTCAATACTGATAGACAAAGTAGACATAAATTCAATAGCATCTAAAAGATTGGAAAAACACAATCAACCAACTTGACCCACTGGAGATTTATAGACCACTCCATCCGATAACAGCACAATACTCATTCTTTTCAACTTCGCATGGAACATTAACCAAGAGAGACCATACTCAGCATTGTGAAACAAACCTTAATAAATTCAAGTCATGGAAAGTATGTTCTCTGACCAGATATAATTAAAATAGAAATTGGTAACAAAAAATCCAAAAATGTTGAGAAAATGAATAACACTTTAAATTAACCCATGAGCCCAATAAGAAAACAAAAGAAAAAAAATTGAAAATAGTTTTAACTAAGTGAAAATAAAATACAACATATAAAACATATTGGATATTTCAAATGCAACATGGCAGGGTGGGGGCGGATTTAGAGCACTATACACCTATATTAGAGAAAAAGAAAGGCTAAATAAACTCATCTAGCTTCCAACTTATATCACTATAAAAAGAAGAACAAATGAAATGCAATATAAGAAAAGAAATAAATAATGTAGATGAAATTAAGAATAACTGTAATAGTTCAGGAAACAAGTAGAAAAAGTAAATGTAGCCAAATGCATCTGCCATATTTCAACGTCCATCCCTAATTAAAAAAAATAAAAATAAAAAATAACTCTCTGCAAACCAGAAACTAAAATGAACTTCACAACCTGATAAAAGGTATCTATGAAAAATATACAGCTAACATCATATTTAAAGGTGAAAGATTTAATGCTTTTCCCCAAAGATTAGGAACAAAACCAAGATGTCTGCTCTTATCACTGTTGTTCATTATTGTACTGAAGTTTCTAGCCTATACAGTAGGGCTTTTACATAAAATATTAAAGTCGTTCTTAATGGAAAAGAAGAAGTAAAATTGTCTTTTGTTTACATATGATGTAATTATGTCTTAGCAAATCTAAAATTATTAGAATAAGTGACATTAGTGAGGTTGAGGATACAAGATCGATATACGAAAATCAATCATGTTGTATATATTGGCAACAATCAGAGCTTGAAATAAAATAATGTCATTTACAATAGCATCAGAAATATAAAACAGTTGGTGATAGATATGACAAAAATGTTAAATGCCTGAACACTGAAAACTACAGAACATTGCTTAGAAGAAAAACCGACCTAAATAGATATACTGTGTTTATGGATAGAAAGACTTTATATTACAAAAATAACAATTCTTATAAAATTCTTCTATAATTAAATATAATCTCAAGCAAATTCCCAGCTGGCTTTTTAAAGAAAATTGACCAATTGATCCTAAAATTCAAAAGGAATTTTAAAAAAATCAGAGTCAAAATGACATTTAAAAAATCACGTATTTGAAAGACAAATACTATATTATTTTAAGACATATTATGAAATTACTATAATCAGGAAAATGGGTAATTGGCATAAAAATAAGCATATAAATTGATGAGACAGGATAGAGTCCATAAGTAGATCCACAAATAAATGAAAACTGATTTTTGACAAAGGTGCAAAGGCAGTTCATTGAAGAAAGGATAGTCTTTTCAACAGATGGTTGTAGAATAATTATGTGTGTGTGTGTTTGTGTGTGTATACATATATATGTATATATATATACACATTTCATACCATACTCCATGTATTACACTAGATATAAAAATTAACCTAAAAAGGGATAAAAAACATGACTGTAAAGCCTGAAACTATAGCACTTCAAAGAGGAAAGCTTATTGGTCTAAGGAAATATTTCTTAGATAGTATAATAAAATCTCAATCAATCTCAATTCATGGAAAAAAACTGATCAATTGGAGTTCATAAAAAGTCAAACTTCTCTTCAAAAGACAGTGTTCTGAGAATGAAAAGATAAGCCACAATCTAAAAAAAAAAAAAAAACTTCACAAAGTATATGTTTAATAAATCACATGTATCGAGACTACATAAAGAACTTGAACATCTCAATAAAAATATATTTTAAAAACGGGAAAAACACTTAAACAGACACTCTACCAAAGCAGGTACACAGATGACAAATAAGCTCAGGAAAAGATGGTCAACAGTAGGAAAATACAAATGAAAACCACACAGAAATATGTACACATTGATTAGAGAGGCTAAAATGAAAAGTCTGACTGTATCAATTGTTGGCTATGAAATCTCAGATACTGCTAGTGGGAATGTAACATGGTACAACCACTTTGAAACACAGTTTGATACTTTCTTAAATATTTAAAACTGAGCCTACCATATAATTTAAGTTGTAGGTATTTATCCATACAAAGGAATACCATTCAACAATTAAAATCAATGAACTATTGATACACACTGCAGCACCGATGGATGTCAAAATAATTATGTTAAATGAAAGAAGCTATACCACAAAAAGTACATACTGTATGTTTCCATTTATATAAAATTCTAGAAAGTGCAAACTGATGTACAGTGACATAAAGCATATCAGTGGTGCTCTGGGGCTATGAAAGAAGGGTCTGGAAATGGGAATTACAAAGAGGCACAAGAATATTGTGGGAGGCAGTGGTTATGTTTACTATCTTGCTCTTGGTGATAGTTTCATGGATAGATACCTATGTTAAAACTAAATTGTATATTTTAAATATATGAAGCTCATTGTATGCTGGTTACTTCTAAATAAAGCTGCATAAATACAAAAGTAACGTGTAGCCTCAAGGAAGTCAAAATATGTGGTGAATATAATTATAGAATAACACAAATTCATTTGGGAAGTCATAATACCATTCACTTAAGTTTACAATGATCAAAGAGGCATAAATCAAGTTAACTAGATACGTATTTGATTTTTCAGTTTCACCTTTGATTTTCCTATTGCATGTTATTTTATTTTTCTGACTTATCTGGAGTGTGGTGAATCTTAATTTCATCTTTACAAAGTCCATGGGTTTATTTGTAAAGCAAACTGATCAGAAGATAGAATTTACACATCTATAAAAATAGGTAGTTTATTTTAGGTCAATAATATTAACTAGTCATGTAAGTCATGTAAATGAGAATGATTGAAAATAAGTCATAACAACACTGAAACGTTTTTGCCTACAAATTTGTAAATGCCCTATAGCAAATTTTTTATTCTTTCCATTGTCTTTCCTTGATAATATTTGAGGTTCATTATTCACTATTTCAGCCTTATGTTTATCATAAATTCTCGTATTTCAATATTCTTGAAATGTCTTAAAAATATGGTCTCTTCTACATAAATGGTTGCTTTCTTTGAAATAATCTCATGTAAGAGTGTAATCATTTAACATGGCATATAAATCATCGTTTAGGCTTTCAAGGCTCTCTTTTTGTGAAGAAAAACATCTGCTTTAGCAATGATTTTTTAAAAGAATATATTTTCACACTTACCAGCACCAGGAGCATTGAACCCCTTCTCTTATGTCTTCATATTGATTGTACTTGACTGTTACTAGGAAATTCTAAGCAGTAAACTCTGTACCTAAGCTAATTATTGATCTGACACTTTAAATTTTCCTAGGAAAAATCAAGTAGACTCATGATCAAGGTGTGTTTTATAGCTATACATTGTCAATAAAGAAATATAGCTTAAACAATGAAATTTAAAACATAGATATATGTAACTGATGGTGATTGTCTTAAACTTTAAATCATTGTATAGAATATTTATATCCTTTATATTATATTTAGTTCACAATAATGAAAATTAGATATAAATAACCTGAAAAATGTTCAATACTTTCTCAGCCGAATAAAGAAAAATTTTCTTACTATGTATAACTAACGTAAATGCTTATCCATATATTTTAATTGGCTTTTATTTTTTTAATTTTAATTGATAAATTCAATTTTACTTTTAATGTGTATATTTTAATTTGATTTCTATTAATCTTGTAATTTGATTTTGAAAATGGGGAATAGTTTTGTTTTCCACTTGAGTCTACATATGTGCTATTCAAAAGGTGCTCCACAGACCATCAGCATCACTGATCTGAGATTACATTAGAAATGCTAATGGTCAGACCCCAGATACTGAAGCAGAACCCCTAATAGTGGGGTTCGACAATCAATCAGTGCTTTACCAAATTCTCTAGGCGATTTCCATGGATGCTAAATTTGTGAAGCACCAGTCTATGTATATGACTGTTTAGATGGTTTTCCTCTCTATCTGTATGAATTCTGGAAGGTATTTCCCCCATGGAAGATATGCTCTGTCCCATAGAGTCGAATAAAGTAATGATATCAGATCAGGTTACTTATTACTCCTTAACTTTTGAGAAATGAATGTTTTCAACTCAAAAACGAAACTCCTTAGACTGGTTTAGGAGCACAAAGAGAAGTCGTAAGTAAAGTATTAATACTATAATCACAAAACAAAACAAAACAAAAAACCCCTAAAGTATATCAGTTTCTCACTTCATAGTATTTTAAAATACTAATTGAGATCAGAATCAAGAAAAGACTTGATTTACAATCATGTTCACATTCTTACAGCCAACATTTATTTATACTTATTTTATCCCTTGATGAAATTAATCATTTCAATTATGTCTGAAAAGCCCAAAGCAGGAATACAAACTTTCTAAGACCAATTAATTTCAAAGATTTAAATACATGCCATTTCAATATATATATATATATATATATATATATA